>NC_061074.1:14043608-14343608 GCF_021917145.1 Hypomesus transpacificus | reverse complement strand
ATGCCTCCCAATGCTGGGGAATGCTCTTGTGCTCTCCAACCACTTTCCATATCCCGTCCCTGTCCATCACTCCTCAAACTATGCATTATATCCTTCACTGCACATTTGAACCCCCTTTTCGCTAGAGCATAAGAAATGCACAGGCTAAAACTAAAAACAAATTCTTATTCCAAATTGGAGTTACCTTCTACCCGACCAGTTTGCATCTCAGGGCTTCTTTTCCCCAGAGGGATGACAGATGACTGTGGGCCAGGCTAACTCTGACTGTTTTCCTCCACTTATCCTGCTGGCCATTAGTGGGATGAAGGGAGGTGGGGGAGCAGCAGAATCCTCATAAACATTGTCAACTCACCTGCCATCAAAAGGATTGGGCCCAGAGATCACATGGGTGCTATCACGGCCAACCAGGAAGCGGATACGGTCATAGAATGACTGCAAGTTGCTCTGGGTGGAGGACGTCTGCGTCTCCTGGATGATGTCCAAGGGGTCCGGAGAACCAACGCACAGGGAGGTGGTGTGGCATGTAGACTGCAGACAACAGTCAGGATCCATACAATCCACCAGCCCATCTGCCATGGTAAAAAAAGGCACGCAAACACATTCTCTTTAGCAAATAAAGAGTGATGGAGACTTCCCTCAAAAATTATGGCCTCCGAAAGTGAGGGATAATTAATTTCAATGGTCAATGGTTAATGGTCTCTTGAATGTATAGTGGATTCTTTTTGAGGAACATCTTGACAACTCTGCCTCTTCTGATGAAATAATTCAATATGGTGGGAGCTGCTGCTGCAATGCACTTTACTTGCTAAAATGCTAAAATGGGTCATCTGACTGCCTGCTCTTTGCGTTCAGGGGTATGGCTGGCCAGATGGGTGATAAAAATAAACCCTGCAGTCACAAGTCAGTCAATTCCCTGGTTGAGTCTCTTGCCATTGTGAGGCTTCTGTGCCCAGTACAAAGGTAGAACGACAAACATCCCCTGCATTAAAAAGACCCGGGCCATCAAGAGTCTGGTCTGCAGACTGTCAGGGCCTCCTGTGAGGCCACCGTGTTGTATGCCGGGCCCTGCCCAGGGCTGGTTCGAGGGCTAGGCAGAGGTTCACTCCTTGGGACAGAATACACTGAAGCCTCAGGCTTGTCACTCTGTTCTCTAATACAGCCTGCCAGTCGAGGCTGCTCCTATCTCATTCTTCCTTTGAAATGAAGAAACTGCATCAAAATTCTGACAGACTATAAACACATCACCTTCTCTGTTTAGTGGTTCACACAGGCATAATACAGTATATATACAGTATATATGATTTTCTTGCTGTTGCTAATTCAAAGCATTAATCGTGACACATCAACCGCATGCTGGGTCACAATGGGAGCATGTTTGTTGTGGATATCTGGGTGTTTTTACCTCCATCATTGTCCTTGCCATCGTTGCAGGCCGTCTCCATGGAGGTGTCACAGCCAGTCCCCCTCCAGCCCAGCTGGCACACGCAATACCAGCCATTGTTACCCAGAGTGCACCTACCGTTGCCATTGCACAAACCAGGGCAACCCTCTGTACAGACACAAGGCCATATTCACAAAATCAGAAAGACAGGTGGTGACAGAATTCCAAACAGAGCTTCAGAACATGTTCTACACAAACGGTTGACAATATTGTTAGTTGAAAGAAAAACAAGTAACCAACATACTGTAAGACACATGAGTCTCTAAGACACCACTAGCAACTTGTTGAGACTATTTCTCCAGCTATTTATTTTAGCAAAAAACAGGAGTACTGTAAAAATCCAACTCTCAAAGGGACATAAATTAGTGGTCCACAAATTAAGTTGATTAATTTGATACACTTTTTGTTAAGCTTCACATATCCCTTAGAAAAATAATCAGATAAGAGGGATTATCAGATCAATATTCACTCATTCCTACAGCAAATTGGGCTCCAGTATCAGCACAGCAAACGCTGTGTAATGAACACAGTGATCTATATGTGTGTATTCCTTTTCATAATTGTATCAGATATGTACCACACTATCTAAAGCACTGTGGTTTATGCTTGGAACTGAGATTATTTAAAAGCATTGGTGTAGTGTACAATAATAGTTGAAGAAATGAAAAGTATGTCTCAATTGCTATTTTTGTTGTACGTTGTCACAGCTCTATCTTTTTTGGCTGAGACGGTGCTGCTTCCTGAAATCAATAAACTCACATCCTCAGAGAGTGTGATTCCTTGTCATTAGCCAGTCACAAATGGCACACAGAGGTACGAGCAGTCGATAAAGGGAGCCTCTAAGCCAGCAAGACGGTATTAGCAAGTCGAGGCTTCTGACTGCAGTATATGTATGAGACCCTACCCAAACAGACAAATAGCAAGCCGGAGACCAAAAGGTGACATTCCTCTGGCTCGCTCTGGATCTGTTCCTCAAATACGTATGGGATGTCACAGGCTCGCAGCTCATGCTTATTTGTTCACTCTCTGCCTGCCATTTTTCTGCCATCGCATGATCCAACCCCTTCCCGAGGGGCCAAGGCAGAAGGCTGCATCTTTCTACTGTGGAACTCTAACATGCTTTGTGTTGTTAGGGAGAAGCAGGGATGGAGAAGATGTCGGCTCTGACCCATTTTGTCAACCAAAGCGACAAGGGTGGCTGCCTAACAGCTCTTACATCAGAGAGAGGGAGGGAGAGAGGTATAGAGCAGAGGGAGCGATGAGTGGGAGTGATATTGGATGAGAAAATGCAGGGGATGAAAATAAGAGGGAATGAGACAGACATACGGCAGATATATGAAAAAATAAGTTGGAGAAAACGAGAGGAAACCCCCAGTAGAAGTCGATGTTAGATGATTAATAGCATTTTTGTTTACTTTGAACAACAAATACTAGTAACACACATTTTTTCACACAAACTTTTGTCAGAATTGTTTTGTATTTTCTAAGCAATAGTAAAGAATAATGGGTTTGATCACAGTGCTTCAATGATGCTAACAATGGTGCTAATTAAATTCAATGGAAGAGCAACTTAACAAATAAGGCAATAACAGATAATTTTGACTAGAGCAAAACAAAAATTTGATAAATGCTGTAGGTGTACCAGTATTTAGCTCTGAAACGTACATATTACAGAAATAAAGTTTAGTAAACTTGTTTGCTGGTTCTTCTCCAACAAGAATGTGTTTCGACAGTTTAGAGCCAATAGCTGTGCTGCAAGCCTATGTCTCTGAAGACAATTCCTTTAGACCATGGTACCGCCTCTTATAGATCTCCTGGACAAACGATTCTAGCTAGACCAACAGTAAAGGCAGACGATTAGTCAACTCCCACTGCTTATTACAAGGATTAATAAATAAAGATTGTCTCTCCGTTGGCATCAGATCAACTTAATTGGCAGCCCTTATAGAGAAGGGGCCCCATGCCGAGGTCCGCCCAGCCTGTCTGAAACAGCTCCGAACGTGAGGCCGAAGGCACTCTGTGGACTCCTGTGGCAGCCGCTTTCATGGCAGGTGGTCCATTACCAAGGACAGAGGGAAACGGAGGGAGCTGGAGGGAGAGAGGGATCGCAGCCACTCAGCCTCCACCCCCTGCTCACGCTGGACCAACCAGAGCATGAGCAGTTTTAATTAGAGAGGATGCGGCC
Organism: Hypomesus transpacificus; assembly: GCF_021917145.1. Lineage (NCBI taxonomy): Eukaryota > Metazoa > Chordata > Actinopteri > Osmeriformes > Osmeridae > Hypomesus > Hypomesus transpacificus. Next base: position 14,339,982 of record NC_061074.1, on the reverse strand, counting down.
TCAGCACCTATCAGGCCCTCCTCACAGCTGCACACTCATCCATTATGCATGGGCTAGGTTACAGAGCCCCCCTCCCTGTCATCCTCCCATCGAGAGAGCATGGCTGCACATAAACTCAGCATCCCCGGACCTCACCACAGAAGGACAAGCGTGATTCACAAGGTGTGAAAGTGCGACGTGGAGATTGCTGTGCAGAGCTATGATGCAAAGTTAATAGAAGGTGGGGAGTTTTGGAGTGAGGGTTTTGGGGGAATTTGAGGTATGTAGCGCTGGCATATGTGAATATGGTGAGGAGTATGGCCTGTGGATATGGTCAATAATGGCTGGGTAGAGTGAGCATGGGAGGAATGGTGTATACAAAAGGAAGGAGGAATGCCATACCTTTCACTACCTTATCCAGATAGTGAGCTTGAAAGATAAAGACAAGACATATAAGGGAGGTTTGGACATCGGATTTTCCATGACAAGACATTAAGGCAAAGTGTTAGTATACAAGACTAAAGATAAAAAACAGACCAACAGAAAAAAAGGAAGTGTACTGGTGAAACAAACCACATGCATTTCTAGCAACACAACTAGCACAACCAAAACAGGGGGTAGTGAAAGGTCCAGGAAGGAGTGAACAAGTTATTGGAACGATAGTAAGGGAGACAGACGAAAAGTGGGAGAGAGAAAGAAAGGAAGGAAGAAACACCATCTTGTTCTGGCCTTATTTACCAACTGCAAGGATCAGCAGGATATTCCTGGTGTGATTTCTAAAAGGAACAAAAGATTGATGTACCGTACATTACAACCCTTTGATCTTTCGAGCAATTTCTTTTTGACAGGGTGAAAATGTTCGTCAGAAAATACTATCTCAGACCACCTGTCTATAGACAACGAGGTCATCCGAGGCTTGGCCAAGGGTGAAGAAAAGTTAGACCTCCAGCCTTCCTGCACAGTGGGTGCCTGACGCTCTTAATAATGAAAATTGATTTAAATTGAAATCTTTGGCGTCTTAATGGATGACAGCTAGGGAAATTCTTGTCAAGGGAGTGTGGATCTCAATATGGCACTTATAAAAGGCCCATCAATAATGCAGGGCGAGCATATAAAACATTCACTGACTTCGCCTGGGCTCTCGTTTGCGGTAGCACTGATCCAAGATCTGCCTGGGCCACTGTGAGAGGAAAAAAAATCCTCTCCCAGTTGAAGATGGAACAGGGGTGGAAATCTTCCCTTTTGTCCTTTTTTCTCATTCACTCAAATCTGTGGGTGTTGCAAACTCCTTTTCATGGGTGAGTTTTCTGTGGTGGATGGGGGAGTGATCAGACATTGTTCCTACTTCCTCTTCCTTGCTTGGGTGGTTTACCAATAGCATAGTAAATAGAGAGCTAGCGTGTGATGTTGCAGTGGTAAACAGTGTTGGTAACAAAGAATAACCCAAACACCTGCCTGGACTGAGGGCAGGCCATGTCTTTAGGGAGAGGAGAACAAGGATGGAGAGGAAAATAAACAAACAGAGATAAATATAGAAAGAGAGAGGCAGGAGTGACATATGATGAACACAGACCAAAAATATTAGACAAGCGAGCAAGCCTAATACAACGGGTCTCCTAACTGGACTGTTATGGACCCGTCAGTAAATGTGACACTAAAAATGAATATGAATCTCTTAAGCAGCTCTAAAGCCTTTGCAAAGAAAAGGAAGGAGCTAATCAGACTATCTGACCAAAATTACTTCAAATGTTTTATATAATTTACAATGACACATCAATTATATATTTCCACAATTTAATCCCAATAAACATTTACCAAACTAGTTCTACGTAGTAGACACCCACTAACTAAGTGACCTCTGACATTAATCAAGTTTTCCTCTGGATTATGTTTCTTTTAGTAGTCAACAAAACAGCCATGTGTTTTAATCTACACTGAGGTCATGCTATGTTTGCCCTCTTTCACTCCAGTAATGCTGGTCGTGCTCAACTCAGGGTGTAGTATTTACATCGTGCTGTGTATTCTCATAGCAAACAAATCCTCTCAGGTCATTGGCTTGAAGCCAGGTCAAGGTTTTAAAGCTAGAAGGCTTCATGGCTAGAAGACTCGATCTGAAACTGACCATCATGTGTTTTTAACTCTGACTGCCACTATAGGGATACAATTATTCATAACCATGCATAGATAGCTGTAGTTTGGCTTTTACATGTGCTGCTGTATTCCTCAGGAATCGCTGTAAATATCACAGGGTAGTATCCATTTCAGGATTGATTTTCAGTCATGTTGTATATCTTGTCTTTTTTAGTTGATCTTTGCACAATTTGAACTAGTGGCTCATTGTACCAAAGGCCTGCTTATTTTAATAAATTGTGCACCATTAAGACAATGTTCATAAATAATACACAATTTTCAATCAACTTTTGTATTGCCTTTCCTTAACAGACTTTAGAAATGTGGTAGGCTGCTATGAGAAAATGTTTTAGATAAAAAGCAACTGAAATGTGTATTTTATTAAAGACTATAAAGTATTGTCTATGTTGACTAACTCCTCTACGAAATATTTAAATAGTAGTCCCAGTTAACAATGAAGCAAATGTTTGTACTCAAAATAAAGAAAATGGATGAGTTGGAAAGATAAAACGTAGAACAAAAGACTCATTAGCACATTCCCACATCTAAATGCATGAAGACAAGCCTCATATCCTTGAGCAAACCTGTTCATGCTATGCTGACTTGCACAAATTCAATTAGGCATGCTCACCCTCTTTATTTCACCACCTACCCCCACACCCAATACACAGACAGCCCACGGCCCTCAAATCCCCCCTCCACCCAAACAACTTGTCGTCCTACCAATGGTGCAGTGTTCTCCATTCCAGCCAGGGCTGCATTCACATTTGCCGTTCTTGCATGTGCCGTGCTCGTTGCAGCGAGGGTTACACGCCCTCTGGTCACACCCTGCGCCCGTCCAGCCGTCGTCGCAGCGGCAGGTGCCCGACACACAGATGCCATGGCCACCACAGTCGGCTGCACAAATCTCTGTGGGAGACATAGAGAAAGGAGGAGGGAGGGGGAAAAGATGAACAGAAAGGGAAGGGGGAGTAGGGAGGGAGTGGGATGGACAGGGAAGAAGAGGTGTTGACAGGACAAGGCAACAGGGGTGAAGAAAAGACAAATCCAGGAGTTATTGTCAGGGAGAAGCAGCCACGCTCCACTACCTTGTCTGATGGCAGCTGAAAAGAAATTCTTGCACCTCATGAGGGGCAATCCCTTTTGACAATACGAATCTAATAAGTCCATTACAAAGAAAGGACAAGGATTGTGGGGGCCTTAGCAGACTGATTCTTCTTTTTGCTCCTTGCTTTTGTAAATTCCTCCCTTTGTGCCATAAGGATAGGCAAAAAAGAGGCAAAAATCCAATTTGAGCTCTCTATAGGTGATGCAACACGTCAGATTTAATTAACAAACTGTTCGCTAGAACTGCAATGATGTAAGAGATCTTGAAATATATATGTATCTGTCTGAAAAAGTGAAACATCCCACTGTGCCACTTCCAAGACGCATACTGTATTTCAAGATGCCGATTCATTTCCACGTATGGTATACTTTGCTTCTAATGTACACAAGGAGAACAGAAGGGCATGCTGGCATTTAAAGTCAACAAGATGCTTCTTTAATTATGAAACTCCTTCTGTCACCAAAGCTGTGTTTCCTTTATCACTGAGCTGAGAGACAGGGAGGTGAAGTGAGAGCAAAGATGAAGACTAAGATCCTAATTAACTGTGGGGCATAGCTCGGCTTTTAACAGTTCTATTGCAGAGAGACGTCCATGACTGGCTGTGATGGATTCAACATGGCTGCAGTCCAGCATGGGGGAGATCACAGTGACAAGTCACAAGAAAGATTGACAGATTACTTATGAATATGATTAAAATGTCTCTCTATTTGCGTCTTATTAGACAAAAATATTAAAGTCAGTCCGTGGGGGGCCAGACTGGAGGCATCATCTGTTAATAAGCAAATTGCTGTTTGGTTAGTGACTATGTTGTCATTGGTGCAAATTAAATTGAGTGAGTAGTTTTTTTCAGCTACATACTATAACATGGTATTACCAGTTTTAAAACGTTAAAAGAAAAATCTCTCCCTCTTGCTAATTACGGCTAAGTGCGACTTTGTTGAATTATGCAAATGCCCCTTTGATTTCAAATGCGACTTTTCAATTACTGCAAAGGCGTCCTGACAGCATTTCATTTAAGTCTACTTTCGGTTGTCTGAAATACAGACACACAAACACACACACACACACAAACTGCATTACATATTTGAGATAATCAATTTCGCATGTAAACGTAAAGCACTTCTGGAAACTGAAAGTTGTCGGAAAAAAACACACGTACACATAGTGCAGTCCATATTAAGCATCATCAGTTTAGACAGAAGAAGGTACAGTACTATTTTTATAGCTAGCATAGCTAAAAGCCTGGTATACCCAATAAGCTCGTCATAATGTACATGCCAATTACTCTTTACTTTGATCATGTGTGTTATTTCTAAACACATAAAACTATTGCTGGGTATGTGATACACTAATAAAATTGCAGTCTTAATTGCAGTTGCCCTACGTTATGTCATCATTAACTCAAACGTAAAACTGAAAAACTATCAAATAGGTCTTTTAAACGCAAAGTAACAGAAGGGCTTCTAATTAATTCAGATCTTAACTGTTCAAGCATCTAATTTATGAATATGCTGAGAAAACAGGCCTGCCCACTTTCTTTTCCAGAGAGCTTTATTATTAGAAGCCAAACTGCTTCCATAGACATTGCGCACTGAAACAGAGTGGTAGACAACTGTTCACTTGGAAGAAAGGAGGAGCCTTTAACGTGATAAAGATGCAATTACAGCCTGCAGGCAGAGCCCTCATTACTGGCGGTCAGAGCACCACTGAGTGAGAAATACTCCCATCCCCAGGATAGCCATTACCATTTGCACTAAAGGAGATTGTAAACAAACCTTTCTAGGGTTGTGGAGACAGCAAAAACACCAGCGTAAAACCTTAAGGCATTGAGTGTATCAGATTTATAGTTTCGGCTCTCTACACAGGTGGGGCTGCTTGTACGAGAAGCAGCCTTGTGAAGACAGAAGATGAGTTTGAAGTCTAAAGGAAGGAAGTGTGGTCATTCGACATGGTCAGAAAGCAGCAGAGATGTGAAAATCTCTCTTTATCCTATCCCAATGGATCTGAGAGGATAGTGACTGCCTTCTTATTGTACCATATACTGTGGATGTTTAGCTCATCTTGCTGGAGTGAAGCTGAGCTGCAGCGAAAAAGAGCCAACTCATCATCACTGACAGAGACACGAGGCCCAGACTTAAGTTCCCATTTCTGTCCAAATCCCCAGGATTACCAAATAGGTCAGTCTGTCTGTTTTATATTAATGTGCCACAGAGGAAAATCAGAGTCCTTGAAGTATCTTGTAAGTATCATGAAGACTAATTTTGAGAGAATGAATCCATTCGCTGTGCAATATTACATTTACTATTATGGATTACAACAGTTGAATTGTGGTAAATACCACCTCAAAAGCGACAACATATTTTCATTTTGTCTCCTTCAATGTATTGATAAATGATAGACGGCAAAAGTGAGGTCAATCAGAGGTGAACTAGGTTTAATCTCCATCTGTCTCCTGATGCAATCCTTTATTAATAGCTATAGGCACGAATATGCTCTCATGTTTCCCCTAATTAGATGTTAATAAGGGAGACACCTAACCTCCTCGGGTTTGAAAAGCTTTGCTCTGGCAGAGATACCAGTAAGAGTATATCTTATCACAATCCTCTATTTTTCACCCACTGTGGAGTGAGGAGTCGCCACAGACTGAGAGAACACAAATGGAAGCGTCCTGTAGAGGGGAGACACCCATCAGTGGCAAAGAGCTGAACGCAGACAGCCTAATGAAAAGCCAGTACTATTAACTTGCATTAGACCACGTCTTTGACAAGATCGTCACTCTGAGTGCTTGGTTCTTCTCTAGGACTGCTGTGTAACCATGTAACGGTTTAGCATCAAGCCATCTGGAAGGAAACAGACTTGGAAATGGCAAAATCACCATCAATTAAGCAGGCTTTAATTACAGCTGTCGACCTCAAGCTGATCAGTGATCAGAATAATGACTGCTTTTATGTGACGCAATCTCTTTAAACACAAACACAAATGTTTCGTTCTGAGAGGACCTTAGTTACCTTAATTGTGTAATACTCAGCAGTGACGAGAAAATTATATTAAGCTAAAACTGCGTATTAAAGTTCTAGATATGCAATGACAAAAATATCTGGTCCGTAAACATGATTTTGTTCCTCTTTAAAATATAAGCACATCGCATTGACTGAATTTGAAGACAATAATGCTAGTTTCTGCTTTTGACACACTAGGAACATTGTGGATGAATGTGTAGCCAATCAAGGTGGAAATACCAAAATAATGTCATATATGCCATTAACTAATAACTTATGGTATAAGACACCATGTCTGTTACTCATGAATCCTAGCCGATCTTGATTCTGCCAGTTTTTTCCACTGGTGGTGAAAGTAGCAGTGACTCACCTGTGGAGCAGTCGTGACCAGTCCAGTTGGGATCACAGCTGCAGGTTCCTGTTTCTGCCAAGAATGCCCCATGTCCAGAACACTGGTCCATGCAGGAGGCCCGAGGGCTTTCACAGCCAGGACCTCCCCAGCCCACAAAGCAGTGGCACTCTCCCCGCACACATACTCCTCGGCCTGAGCATGTCGGGTCCAGGCAATCCACTGAAAGAGATCCAAGTGTACAGATTCAGGGACACAGTCACCTGCTGTTTCTCCCTCTCTCCCACACGCACCCCCGTAGGGCCCTTCTGGCATCTTCATAGATAGAGAGAGATAGAGAGAGAGAGAGAGAGAGAGAGAGAGAGAGAGAGAGAGAGAGAGAGAGAGAGAGAGAGAGAGAGAGAGAGAGAGAGAGAGAGGAAGAGAGAGAGAGAGAGAGAGAGAGAGAGAGAGAGAGAGAGGGCTCCAGCTACTCTTTACAGCTTTCAGTCTCTGTTGGCTTATTGTATGTCCACCCTTACTGTTCAGGGCAGACACCAGTTGACACGACAGGAAGCCCGGCATCTCCTAAAGCCCTCAGAGCCAGGGACCAGAATTACAAACAAGTAAATTAAATGGTTTTCACAGTGGGGCTCAGTGCGCCAACCGGCAGGTACAGCCCACACACCTCCTGGCACTCACCCTCCTTCCTGTAATGAGATTTCCTCCCAAAGAGAGAGGACACCTTAACAAGTGCATGTTTGCCGAAATTGAAAACCATGCTTGATGTGCTCTTCGGAGTTGTATTTAGTAAAGCAACCTTGACAGAATGGAAAACATTACTGAAGAAAGGCGCAAGAGGAAATTGTAAGTGAACAGTAAGTAAGAGAACAACAGTTTGTTTCCATTCACTGTCAATTGAAGAAGATAACTGTGACTGAAGCAGGTGGCAAATTGCTGGAAATACTGAACTTCGGCATCATCCTCCTCGTATATACTGTACAAGCAATTCCGCAGAGGTTACCAGAGCATAGCCTCATGACACGTTGATAAGTAAGTACTCCATAAGCCTAGGGACCAGAGTTGTGGGAGCATACCGCTTCACGTCAGACAAGGACTAATGTCTTATGGTCCTGCTTTAACAATCTTCCCTGTGCTCACAGATGGTTAATGGAACCCAGCCCCTGTCTGTATGGTCATGGAGAGCAGCAGGCCATGCCACGGACACTTCCCGTTACCGAGGCAGAAATGGGTATAAAGGCCATTGGAATAAGACAAACAGGATAGCTCGCCTCTTAGCAGATGGTTTGGGCACAAGGCACAAGGATCAGAACCTAACTGACAAGTCCCTCTCTCCTGGCAATTAATCATCATGGCTGAAGGTCGTGGGGAAGAAAGGTGCAAATGTTAAAGGGCCCTCGTCCACATTCCCCTCCACTCTTTATGGCTAGTGCTCCAACCAAAATAGAATGGGGGCCTATGAATGTCAGAAACACCCATTTATCAAAATCCCAGGGTCATTTTTCATCCTGAAATGAGAGGTTTCAAGAGCTGACAAACACAATGGCTACTTCAATCTTATCTGGCCCTGCTTTAGCCCGATATCGCTAACATGTTAATGGAAGAAAGTCACACTTCGCCTCTCAGCAAATTCAGCTTATTGGATTTTAGACAACAAAGGAATTGTTTGTGTGGTTAATGGGATGCTATAGAACCTCCATACATACATAATGTATGGGAGGAAAGAGTAATCTAAGAACTGTCAGGAGTTGGATACTATTGGGTGGAGTTTCAAACAACTTATTTCTATCGTGTTCACTCTACTTATAGATGCAGAGAAGTGGTTGATGCATAATACAAAACTGTGCCTTACATTTGGTGCGCATTTACTGTCAATGTGTTCATGCTTCAGGAACAAGTTTGAAGATGTCACATTTCATTGGCATTGGTGATAGGAATTGTGTAAGTGTGAAAAGGTGTACAAGTTTTAGAAAAAAAGGGAAAGTAGAGAAACTGTTATTTCACCTTCTTCACAGTTCTCGCCCTTGTAGCCTGGGTTGCAGATGCAAGTTCCCACAATGCAGGTCCCATGGCTGCTGCAGGTGATGTCGATGCACTGGTTGGTGGAAACATCACATTCAGAGCCCTTCCAGCCACTGTGACACATGCAGCGACCTTTGAGGTATTGACCATTCCCACTGCACAGCACTGGACAGGCAGCTTTGAAAAGAACAGACAGCACACACAAACATTTGAATGGGATCTACCAAGCGTAGCTTCACAGGATGTGTGTTCCCAGGCCTCCATCAGAGTGTGACTCACACCACGATGCAAAACAGCTTCTGACCAGCACTCTTCTGTTGAAAGTGCTGCCAACATATTCTTTTTTAGATTAGATTCACTAGTGTCTCAGAATGGAACAAAAATATTTTTTGCCTTTTCCCAAACACAAACAGTAATCTAATGTGGCTACACAGTGTGGCAACATTTCAGAAATGCATGACCACATTTGAATTACTGAAGTTCATCACCATGCAGACCATAAGACCACAACCGCAGTGTTGGCCAAAGTAATGAATACATGATTCACAGTCAAATAATATGAATGCCCATTGTAATCTATGTATTTTTGCTCCTGGAAATGATCAAATGACAAAGCCTAGCTCAAGAACCAAACTGTAGAGACCACTGGTGTATTGACTTTACCCTTTAAAGCATTGAACTGTTACTGGAGAAAACCATACAATGCACTGTTTGCATCTATTCTGCTTCTGACACAACGCTTGTGGAACACTCACCTCTTCCACAGTCTGGTCCTTTAAACCCTAAGAAGCAGTGGCAGGTTCCTGCCACACAGTCTCCATTACCAAAGCAGTTACTGGGACAGTCATCTATGGAGTCTGTAAAAACAAACATATTTTTTGTGGTTTAACCATATTATAACTAATGATACAATTAAAGATACACAAAAAATAAACAAAATATCAAAATGATGAACACAAATCTTAAGCTGAGATGGATATGTTTAGAAGCTTTCTAAAAAAACATAATTTTTATTATAAACAAAATATCAAAATGATGAACACAAATCTTAAGCCGCGATGGATATGTTTAGAAGCTTTCCAAAAACATAATTGTTATTATGAAAGGATGAGCTTCCATGTCATCATGACCACCACAGCAGTCTGTAAATCAGCATGACCTCCACAGCATTCTGTTCAACAGTGGCTTAGTACACATTTATATCCTGTGTGAGAAAACTAACAACAACAACTGAACAAACATGCCAGGTTATTGCCTGCATTTCCACCATCTTTATTCCCACTCACACACTTTGTGTCAATTTTTGTAATTTGTTACATTCCATTAGCATGTTCTTTCAAAGGAGTATGTTTTGATGTGACAGAGCCATGGGCAGATATTTTTCCTGCTACTCACTGCAGATGGAATCCGAAAAATGATGCTCGCTGAATTAAACACAAAATGGAGCAGAAAAATATACACTCTTGTTCACCAGTCTACAAGTTGTGGTTGCTCCTAGGCAGAAGTTGTGGAACAAAGACACGTTTGTGGTTGACAAAGGGCTCGAAATGTAAGCCATAGCTGCTGCTTCCCTTTCCTCAGGAGACTCAATCATCATGGAAGATGCAACCGAGAAATAGAGAGAGGGGGAATTAGGGGGAGAGGAAGAGAGAGAGCAAGTGGGGGCAAAAAGATGGACAGTGAAGGAGAGGGTGTTGATGTGTGCTTCGGCCACAGCTTCAGCTTTCTAATGTTGGTGTGTGTGTGTGAGAGAGAGAGAGAGAGAGAGAGAGAGAGAGAGAGAGAGAGAGAGAGAGAGAGAGAGAGAGAGAGAGAGAGAGAGAGAGAGGAGAGAGAGAGAGAGAGAGAGAGAGAGAGAGAGAGAGAGAGAGAGAGAGAGAGAGGAGAGAGAGAGAGAGAGAGAGAGAGAGAGAGAGAGAGAGAGAGAGAGAGAGAGAGAGAGAGAGAGAGAGAGAGAGAGAGAGAGAGAGAGAGAGAGAGAGAGAGAGAGAGAGGAGAGATGCGAGCGAGTTGAAGAGAGGCTACCCCCTAGCAGAGTCGAGGCAATCAACATTTTGGTGGGATTTTGATGGCTTCCAACATGGACATCTAACTAGCAGGCCTGGGTTTTTGCTCAAAGCCAGGGCAGCTGTGAGTGAGGGGCAGGGCTCAGAGCTGCAGGGGCTTGCCATTTGAATTTCCTCCCAGAAGTACAATTATGCAGGAATGATTCCTGGTGTGAGTCTTGCTGCTCTCACAAAAGGATGACTGGTTGGGTTATGACAACTGCAGCTGTACATGAAGCATTCCACCACCTTTCAGTGCAATCTTAGTACTGATGTAAGATTTAACACATAACTCATTCCTAAGCCTAAAGGACAGAGGGACGATACAGTATGTCAGCCCTTTTTGTCATTTCAACTTTCATTGTAAATGCTTGCATCGCTTTGTGGTGTTCATTGCTATTCCTGCTGAGATCCACCATGAACACTTTCAGTGAACACATTCACTATAGGTTTAACCAATAAATTATGGATTAAACCAGCTCCTCATCCAAATTAATTGACCCTCATATCAGGGAAGCAAACTATTGTGTGAGCTCCCCCAGTCAGACAGGATAGAGTATCATGCAGCAGGCAGGTTTAATCAGTGCATTGCCACAGTCTCAGTGGACAGCCAGCCTCTTTGAGCGATGGGCAGCCATGTAAAGAGAGAGAGAGGAACTGTGATCAGCAGGATACAGAGAAAGAGGCAGTATCACTGGGTCTCCACTCAGGGCTTCTGCCCTAGGAGAATATGTGTGTGTGCTGTGTGCGTTCATGTGTTTGTGTGTAGAGATGCATGTAAGTGTGAATGCAATGCCCAGGCTGAAGCCGAGCAACATGTGGCAGGGATAAATGGTTAGATGCTCTTAAGGACTGTGTCAAAGAGCATTTTGCCTTGCAGGAGAACATCCTAGCAATAAAGAGTAGTGCAGATTAAAGAGAAGAACGACAATCCATTCATGATGATACATAATGACACAAGCAGCAAAGAAAACTGGAAACAAGCCACTACTTTGAAGGGACTAGCTGAGGGACACATTGCAATGATAATGTGGATGTTACCCCTGTGAAGCGCAGGGCCCGGTTCGAGCTGTCTCTGAGTCTGTCCGGAATAGTTATTGGAGCATTTCTACAGCCAGCTAGCTCTGCTTGAAGGTCAACTCAGTTCCTCCATGGCTCGATACAATTCAGGCAGTTGGTGAGATTCAATTTCTGCTGAAGGGCACTTAACCAACGACCCATTTTAGAAAGGTCTACTCTGCCTCCCTCTGAGCTCCTCTGAGCAGATCAGCTCTGATCCAAACGAACAGAGGCAGAACTCGGGCTCTGACTGAGTCGGCGCTCCCTCCTTGCACAAAAATAGCACTCCGGTTTGGTCCTCTACGATCCAGACCCACAGGAGGCCAACACGCGCCAACTCAAGGAGAAGTAAACAAGAGTAAACATGATGCTGTACCTCTTCCTTCCCCATGTCATATCTAATATATTACGTATTGAATTACAGCTGTGGCTGGCACAGTGGGGGGCATAGTACATCTCTGCCTGTCTCCAGTCAGGTGTTGCATTGGTGTTGAGGACAGCTTCCCATCGATCTGCTGCCTGGCATGGCCCCCTGTCACAGATGGACTCTGGCCCAGGAGCTTTTAATTAAAGAGCATGTGAGAACAGCTCCCAGCTGCCACCCCTGTGAAAGCCGACACCTCGGGCCCTCTCACACCTAGGCCGATACAGCGGCACTAATCAAAGGCGCTTTAAGGGAACAAAGAGGACAGTACAAAACGGAATTCCCTTCATGAGGAAGGACACATATCTGGAACAGAGCTGGGTGCTACAGCCCAGTGCTGGTCAAAAAGAAGAGATATCTCTTTGATGTATGAAAAGTAGATGGAAATTGGATCATATTATGATCAAAAGTGGCACAAGCAGGAGGGCACAATCATACATTGAGTTGTATGCAAATGGAACCCAGAAACCCGACACCTAATTGGCTCAAGACACTCAGGCTAATGAGTATATTATGATCTCCAACTCAAGGTTCTAACTCAAGAGCATACATTTTTCGATTTCTGAATATTAAAATCCACCTTGATTAACCCCTATTTTTCAAGGTTGTAAAATCCAACAAAAATCTGCTGAGGCTTATTCCATAGAAACCAGAGTATGGTTGCTATGGAGCGCTGCTTGTTGCTTGGTGTTATGAAACATTATGGGTATTGATGTTCTGCGTGGCAGCAGTGGCTCATGCTCAGGGTTCTTACCTATGGCTGCAGTAAGAAATGAGATGGTCTCTGTCTCTCTGCCATCATTGTAGATGGCCAGGTGCCAGATGCCAGAGTCCATGTACTGGATGAAGCCTGTGTCGTGGGTGGTGACAGGGACCAGGTTGCGCTGCAGAGCAATAGGAGCCTCAAGACCCTTCACGTCCTGGACCAGCAGCCTGCGACCATCCAGCAGCTCCACAAAGTCAAACTGGATTCACAGACAAACAAGCAGGTGGACAGACAGACAGACAGACAGACACAGATAGGCAGGCAGACAGACAGACAGACAGACAGACAGACAGACAGACAGGCAGGCAGACAGACAGACAGACAGACAGACAGACAGACAGACAGACAGAGAGACATACCATTAGTGTGACATGAAGCACAGTGTGCTGCTGGGCCCTTACAGCCCAGTTATACCATTTCTACAGTGGCTCCTGCACTGCAGAACCATTCCTTCTGCATAAATAAGTCATAATTTCAGTGAGGCCCAGGCTACATTTGGTGCATGATGTCTGGATGAGTCTTCATCGTTTCACAACCCAAACATTACATATGAGAAGGGAACATTCCTTTCAAACTATTCAAGTGATAAAAGCAAAAACAAATTAAAAGTTACTGTTTACTCAAATAACATCTGGGCCGATTTGCCTCATATCAGAACTGACTCAATGAATACCAATGAGACTGCTTTTCATTCTCATCTACATGGGGCTGGGAATCTTGACTCCTCTGCCACTCTGTGTAATCAGTCACAGCACAAAAAATCACTATTTACTCTGCAGTCAAATAGGGAGAGGACACAAAAAGAATCTTTTGCATAGAAGCATCCATTAAATTGGGCGTCCATGTCGTTTGCTATAAGTATATGCAGGCTAAAATCCCTTTGTACAATGAGATGAACATTCAACTTCAGTTAAAACCATAGACCAATGCGAACATATCCCTACAAGGACAGACTTCCTTCACTGCAGGCCTACATGTACATGATCACATGGAAATTAAAATGCCCTGCTGTTCCTGAGTTCCTGAGTTCACAACTCTTTTTTTTTTTGATTCATCAATGAAACTGACCATCTAAAAACCAGCATCTAAAGGAAATTTTATTTTGAAAAAACAAGGCACCATTGACATAATATTTATGTTTTTCTACTTGACTAAACCTACTTGTGATTGTGAATGAGTTTGACATGGTGGAAATCCAACATGATGTACCTGTGTGTGTGACGGTGGCAGGCCTCTCCTCCCGTAGATCCCCACCAAAGCGTCTTTGCTCAGGGATACATTGAACTTCAGGTACATAGGATGATCAATGAAGATCTGAGACCTCCAGAAGATACCGGGAGGAATTTGCTGGGCGACCTTGCGACCCACGTCAATCTCCCCCATGTCTATGAAGCTGTCGTCTGGGAACAAGCTGTCCAATTTGCCTGCATCACAAGAAGAGTAAATCAGTCAAAGAGATGGAACCATTAATCCTCCGCGTGGAGGGCAGAGGGAGTCACTCTGCTGAGGCATGATGGTCTGACTATCTCACTGATTTTCAATCACATCACTGACAGACAAGAAAAATGACCCTTCTGACCAATCGGCCAGTGAAAGCATTGCCCATGCCAGGCCAAGAAGCTTCTAATGGTATTCTGAGAGGCCACCCACTCAGGTAACAGCAAACAGGCCTTGCTGCTCAAACCTCCATATGCTCCATAATGTGTCTTCCATTGGACCCAGTAGAAATACCAACATCTGCTTGCCCATGTAGATGGGCCAATTTCAGCAGTGATGTCTACTAAAGCAGACATTCACACAACTGAACCCCTAGGATTTGGTGGCAGACACGGTATTGGGTTACACGTGGCACAGCAGATGGCAGACTCCTCAAAAGTCCATCATTGGCAATGGGTTTTATCAGGGAAGACAGGACATGCTCTACTGCCTCCCACTTCTAAGCTTTACATAATGTTTTGACAAAGTGGCACTGGGTCCACATGTCTGTGGTGTATTTATGCAGCACATTACCATTGTTCATCAACTGTTTACATAAATCATTAAACCCTGATAATAGGACTCGTGGGCAAATAAATTGTTTCAGTCTGTGTGCTGTTAAGGTGGACAACTCCTCTGGGAATTATATAATATGCGAATTGGAGAAGCAATGCGCATCACCTTTGTGAAACCTAAGATTGATCAGCAGTGTTTCTCTTGACAACGGTACACTGTAAGGCAGAATTAGAAAGCCATGGCTATTGATTTCCCTTCAGCTGCAGCTGTCACTCAGGGTCTAAGCTCTACAGTGTCTGGGCCATGTTCTTAGCTACACACACTCTGCCATCTGGTAAACGAGAACGACAACTCCAGGATTCATCTATATGGTAATGCCCTGATCTCTCACCTTTTGTCGGCTGCCTATGGCAAATCACATGGTTAAATGTGAGACGGTTTTGTTTGAGTATTGAGGAGAGTAAACTTTTAGAGTGTGGCGCAGTTGGTACCAGGGGTTTAGAACATGCTTTCTTCAGCTGCCAGGAAAGGCAGCCCAGACTGGAAGATGAAAGGATCACATCCGTTCTGAAGGGGACAGAGTGTCTAATCCCCCAGCAACCCCAGGATACTCAGTCCCTAAAGCTGGTCTGTTTTCCCCCTCCAGGAACAAATAACACTTTCCCACTTACAGCAACTTGCACTGGATTACAATGCAGATCTCACAGCACACCACAGAGAATGGACACAATGTTGAGCCGGATGATAAATCATTGGGAACTTGGTTCGAAGTTCTGAAATGCCATTTGTTTTCTTAAAAGTTATGAAAAACTTTAAACTGTGTTAAAATGCAGTGTCAACTTTTACCATTTCATTTTCAAGTTTGAGGATCAAACAATTTATCACTTACAAAACATTAAACCGCAAAGAAGCTCCCCTAGTCAGACAAAACATATCAAGTCTTAAAATGTTATCATTTTCACAGTCATCCTCGACAGCGTGAGGCTGAACAGGAGCTTACCGTCGTCTTTGCCTCGGCGGTCAGGCAGCTCCAGACCTGTGTTGCCCAGCGGGGGAAGGCTCAGGTCAGTGGGTAAAGGCAAGCCACTGGTGTTGTCCTCCAATAGCTGGTACATCTGTCTCTGCATAGGTTGTAGGCTCCAGTTTAGACCAAACATGTGCATGGCTGGGAGAAGACAATAAGGTACAGTTATTCGAAATATTTAATTGTATATGCTTAAATAAACTTGAAGTTGATATGCTTTGAAATACTTGTGTTCTACAATAACTAATCTGTGCCACAATATCGGATCAAAAAATAAAAAACGTTTTCTAAACATCAATATATTTGGTGGTGTGTATGTTTATTAGATGCCCTAAGAAGCTGACAGCTGTGTGGGAGTATGGCTTCTCACTGAAAGAACAACATCAAAGGACACAACAATACAGGGGGTTTAATGGTTAATGACGAGAAGTGCTGAGCAGGTAATATCAGGGCATGAATGGAACTCTGGGGACAGGGTCTGCTGTGCCACTCCAACCCAGACATATTTAACCCCAAGGGCACTGCTGTTCTTCTCATCCCCATACTAATCCCTACCAACATCCGGGGAGACAAGGAAAGCATTCAGTCGCAGGGGTGGTGGGGAGTGAGCAGACATGGAGAAGACACACTGATATTTTACAAGGTCAACAAAAGAAATGCCCTCTGGGACAATGACAATGGAGTGCAGGGCAGAGTAGGATGGGCTGACCATGATAGATCACCAACTAGAGAATAGACACGACCAGCTTAGCCAGGCAAAAGTCAGTCTGGAAGTCAACCGTCAGCAGAAAATGCCTCAGAGAGGCCATACCGATTTTGTTTGACCAATTTGGCATTTCTTTTAAGCTCTTCCAATAAATAACAACCACTTACAAATATAGGATATGGAAGTGGAATTAGCAGCAAGTTTGAAAGAGTAAAACTGACTTTTGATAGATTCCTAGAATGTTTTTTTATTGATGATTAAGTATTTTTTTTCAAAGAGAACATAACAAATTCAAAGTTATCTGAAATCTCAACTACCAACTGATGACTTTTAGAAAAACATACTTTAAAAGGCATAATTATTTTTGTGCTCCACTCATAAAAGTGAAGAGAGAATCTTCACTCTGTCAAATGTTTATAGTATCATGATATATTTTATTATGCTGAGTTTGCTTTATTGTAATTAATTAACTGGAAGTGTTGCATGACTCACTGATGTGTAGCCTACGGTGTAGCACCAAAAAAATGCCTATAAACTCTGGTCAACTTATTAAGAAATGGCACATTGCCATGAAACGTCTGTGTTGAGCTAGGAGCAACCTCATAATTACAAGGAAAAACAAAATCAAGGGCAAATTACATATCATATCAACAACTCATGCATAGAAGTCATTCATTCCTCCTATGTTTCAGTAATCCTTTATAAATTAAAGGACATTTGCTTGTCTAGGCTTAAGCATTAGCTTCAAATTGGCAGTTAAAAACCATCATGTGAATCTGACAGGCTGCAGATCAGACAAGTCTAGTTGTGATGAATGGAATACATTGGCTCTTTCCAGTGGAGACCCTTTCATTAATCATGGGCATATTAGAGACTTACACTCCGCCTAATACTTTCATTCGATTTTTTCTAAATATCTAAACGAAAGATGATCTGGCCATGCAGACATTTTGCAATAAAGAATGAACGGTCATCTTTTGTTTCAATACATCCCACCGTCACTTCCGGTAGCTGTGGAATTGACTGTGTCAGAGGAGGACAGAAGCACAGAGAGACAGATGGCTGAGTTTGTCACACTGTAGGCTCTGGAAGAGACATTCTTTTAAAATTTACAGCTCTACATGGGCTGGAGAACAAGAGAGGGAGCTAACGTTTGCTTGTATGCCGCTAAAAGAACAATCGCATCAAAGACACCAGGCGGGGGTGTCGTTCCAAGTGTCCGAGTAATCACTTCTCTGCGGGCCCATTGTTCATCCAACCCCATCCCGACTGTCCCCAAGGCCTCTAATAGAGAATGACTTAGAGTCTCTCTGCCCTTCATGATTTACTCAAGCGCATCCTTGGTATCTGTGATATGCAGAGTGCAGAAGCAAGGCCAGGAGAGAGCCTTCTGACATTTGTTTAGCAAGCTTCACAAACTTTGGTAAGACTCTGTGTGCTTCATAATGGGGTGGCGGCGTCAGGCTTCAAACAGAGGACTGGTTGTTGGAATAACAAGGTGGTTCTAATGAGAGGCGCATTGGCACTGACAGATAACATCTCTGCTCGAGCCAGGCCACTGACCTGTCGCTGTCCTGGACTTCGCAAGATGTTCCTTTGGTTCAGAGCACATGCTGTGCCCTATTTTGCTTATCACTTGGCTGGACTTGGGCTATGTCATGTGCCAATTAGGGTGGAGAAGTAGGAGAGGACTTCTCACCCACCCTTAGGAAGCACATGCCCATTTCTGTGTGCTCTGCCAGTCTTCCTGGGCCCCTTTGTTCAAGGCAGCTCTTCAACTACACTTCAAAAGCAGCAAGGATGATAAAAAATAAAAAAAAGACAGAACTCTTTACTGTCTCCCTCATTTTCTGCCTCTAAAATACACTGTAAAATCCCAAATAAAAAAACGGGCAATTGAAAATAGATGCATTGGCATGAGAATGCTGTCCTCTCTTATCGTTCAGTGAGTGGACCGAGCACATTAGCAAGCATATGGCTAATGAATCCCTTTTAGACACTTGAATGAATGAGTGTTGAATGTGGCTGCCTTCAGTCGCTCATTATCCACCTAATTACTTTTACACCTATTTTACACATGGTACCCATTGTGCAAACCAGCTTTCTTTGTGTGCCTTTTACAATGTGTACACAGCTCTAATTGACCTAGCAATAATGAACGTATATATTGAAGGAATATTTTGACTCTGCTATTTGTTATACTGTGATACCATGTACAGTCCTTTTCAAAGGCAGTTGAGAGCATGAAATACATTAATTAACAACCAATCAATGGTAACGCTGCTTTGCTTTTCCGTCCAATCACCCTCTTGACAGAAACGGTAAGAAACAGCACTACCTGTAATAACTGACAAGATTTAATAATGTAAACCCGACATATCAAAGACGCTGGGAGTGCAATTATTTGACACAGAGATACCAGTAGATCACAGTGTGTGCAGGACAGAAACTTTGTTTCACAATTTTGATGACTGCATCGCTGTTTGTATTTTTCCAGGTTACATTGGTTACTGACTGTTGGTCAGTTTATCAAAAATGATGAATAATTTGTCAATTGGATTGAAAGGAGCAGATAAATCCACCAAATTAAAATCTGTCATCCACAGCACATCCTCCATCTGTTAATCATTTTCAGTGAGAGTACACTTATTCTTACACACAACCGAGGAATACATTTGTACATGTAGTACAGAGTCAATCACTCAATCACGTTTACTCCCATTGGAATTCTCAAACAAACAAACAAACGAAGATTGTACCAGAATATTGACTGAATAGTTCAGAGATGTGATGGAGAGCAAAGTACATGCTGAATTACAAAAACACAAGAGCCTAACATGAAACATAAAATATAGTTTTCAACTACTGTAACTGTAATTTCTGCTCTCTGCAGAAATATGCTAGGACCATGCCATACCTGGCTGTCACACTACCCAGTGTGAATGGAAGTGAACACAGGAGGAAACTGATGACCTTAAAAGGATAACTGCATAATTAATGTGCTAATGAGCAGGCCACCGCAGAGAAAATAGCGCAATCTTTCGCCCCTCAACTTTTTCCACCCTCAAAATGAACTATTTTACAAAGCTGTACTGAGGCAAAACCATGCTGCAAACATCTGTCATGAGGTTTAATTGGGTTCATTAGACAACTCAGCCGGAGTTTCCAATTACAGGCCTCAATAATTAATTGCACTACAAATTAAATATATTTTCTCATCAGCGTTTAATTAAACATGGCTCTTGTTCTTGATTGTAAAATCCAGATCTTGGGGTGTGGTTTGATTTCCAACACGTTTAGGTGTGGTAATGTGGGGAGCGGGTTTGATTTTGGGGGATTGTAATTATATGAAGTGATTAAGCACCTAGGCTGGTGAGGGTTCTTGGCTACTGGCCAGTTCACAAACAGTAGACTTGTATCTAGACCATATCTGTAGCAAGATCACATTGATAATGTCAGATCGGCCCACCCAACTTATGAAAATCCATCCCTTGAATAATGTGTTACCATTAGCAGCTAGTAACAGACTTTTGTTGGTTGAATCAACACTGAAACACAATCTTAAATGTACTACTAGGACCACTCTGTCAATGAAAAGAGATCCGGAAGTGCATTATACGAGTTTTGCACAGATGAATGCAGTCTGTGTGAACTATGACCATGTACATATTTGATACAATGTTTTTTGTTGGATAACAAATTATTTCATTAAGAAAACACAATTGCAGTCACTCTGAAAACATACCATCGTGAAAGAGTGAATGATAGATAGGGGCACATCTGAAGGTCAGAACAACAGATACCAAAGTGACATTAAAATAAACTACATTTTGTGAAAGACCACATTGTCATAGACAATATGTGATGATACACTGCATGTAAAAAATGTAGAGCATTGTAATGAAATGTGATTTCAATTCAATGTGAATGGAAAATTTATGATCTATTCCTTAATCACAGCTGCAGGGAACCATCCTGGTGGTCTCTGCAAATGTAGCCATCCCAATCCAAGAATGATAATGTTATTCCTGATGAGGTGTACGGATGAGGAGTCCATCTACGAGTCCCTATATAATCATATTCATATAGTGGGCAGAGTGCAGATTTCCAGACTATTAAAATGGATAATAGCAGAAACATAATGGTCCATGGACTTTTCCCTTTGCTGGCAGATAGAGGGAGGTTAGCTGGAGGTGTCTGCCCTGGTGTGTGAGGGTAATAGAGGTGACTCACCAATGAAGTAAGCCAGCAGGAACACCAACGTTACTGAGATGAGGATAGCACTGAGGGCTGCACACTTCCAGTTGCAGTGCTTGTAGGGCTTCTTCATGCTGAAGGCCGGCCGGGAGAAGGTGTTGCGGGGCAGAGGGCGAGGGGGAGGGGAGTACACGGTGCTGGAGGTCAGAGGGTAACCTGGTGATGTTGTGCAGTACATTGGTGATGTCCCACCCGGCTTAAACAGGAAGTGCCTGAAAAGGAAATGCTCTCTCTTTAAAACTCATAAAGTCTCATTAAAAAACCCTCAGGTCCATGGAGACATCCATTCTTACATCCTACACTTCATAGTCATGGAGTGCAGCAGTCCCTTACACTGGTCAGTATTTCTGTTTCCGAACTGCTGTTGCCATGGCCACTCTTTCTGCTATGCAAGTAAAAATCGAGACACAGTGGGTTGTCGAATCGAAAATGTGAATCAATATCAAATCTAATTCACAGGACTTGCGACCACAGCAGGCCCTTGTTAATTCATGCCTCTGTAGTGACTTATAATTTACTGCAACTATGTGTCATATGTATCCAGAGGCAGGTGTATTTAGCTGATGCATGAGGGTTGAGGGTGTTGTTTTGCCCTTGAAATACATGGCTGCTTCTCTTATAAAACATGTGTAGACCTACATGCCCAACAGCCTCATGATCATCCCTTCAAATACAGTGGTGGAGGCAGTGTTGTCAAGGTTCTTTTACTGACAAGTTTATGGGATGCTTAGAAATGATTGTGGCATGAATGTGATTGAATGTCACCATGCACCGTATGATGTGGGAAGTCACTGTAACCATTCTTTTTTTGTCTAGGAAAAATCTGTAGGGCATATCCTGTTGCCGACTGCAGGAAAAAACATGACCACATTGTGTTGTCGGTTTCTAAAACAATATTATGTGTCAAGGAGAGCACGTCATACATTTTTTGATGTGTTCAATATCACTCCCTGAGGAAAACAGAATGAACGTGTTTGTCAGCATGCGTCAATAAGTTTAGTTTTATCGACAGTACCTCTAAATAAGATGTTTGATGGAGCTAAATGATAAATAAAAAAAATCATGGCAAAGCAGGTCCTACTACTCACGACAGCCAGATAGCGAACATGCAACATACCCGTCATTGTATGCAGCATCACGCCGTGCTGATGCAAGAATGTCCATCTCAATAAGGTTGTCCTGTAAAGTCTCTAGGAATGTCTGCTTTGCTATGTTTCTACAGTTCACAGGTGGAGAGATGGAGATGAGGTGATGAGTGAGCCATGCATGCCAGAGACAGAGTATGATTACCACACAACATTAACAACCAACAAATGGAAATCTACATAGGCTTCACACACCAATGACATCCAAACCCCTGATGGAATTCTACAACGTTGTGAGACAAAAAGACATCTGAAGTATCTCTCCTGCTCCTCCCACTGGACTCTCCCGTACCTTGTATTGTATGACCCCTGCCCTTCTCTGCAAACGTCTTGCTCTTCTCTGATAAACATTAGAGTATTCTGGTTCCTTTGTAGTTGTAGGTTAAAAGAAAACAATGCATCACTGTCAATTCACTAACTTTTCGTATTACTTTTTAGATTTTTACATCAAACTTTCAATCATACATCACTAACCATTACAGCGTCTTAGATTTGTTGTTTCATATTCAATAAATTTGCTCCTACATGACTTATAAAATAGTATTTCCAATAAAGATTGTCGATGCACGTGTCTCATTTCTGCCATTGTGCACTCCCACTGTGATAGCACTGTTCCATATGGGAAGACTGAGGTAATGCAATGGAGAAATGAACCGTCCACATCATGCAATGGGCAGGCTGAACACGTTCAATGGAACAAGAGAAAAGCTTTGTTTTTGTGGTCATTGTCGCTCCAGGACCATAGCGAGGTCGGTGTATTTGTCTCACAGGCCTCCCTGCACTCCGTAGGGAAGTCATTCAACTTTAATTGAAGAGGGAGAAGACAAGCACCTACTCTTTAGAGAGTGTTGGCGCTGTCGAAATAGAGGCCAAATCCTGGCACCCCTCCATCCACAAGTTTGGATAAGCCCATCAAGCAAGGGATTTATCAGGGGCATTCTATTTCACAAGAGTGAGGGGAGAAGGCCATTATAATGCTATTAACTAAGTTGAAGTGACAGGCGATGTTTCAGGGCCCTTGTGGATATTACTAATGGTTTCAGTTTTATCTGTGGAATTCTAATAATTGATATTTTTTCTCATCCTTGGCCATGCCTAATTTATGTGGATTCTGCAGCACTATCTCCTGTGGCAAATCCTCTGTTCTTGCCATCTGTTTCTTTGCTCCACTGGGAATACCTGTATGGGATTAACTCTGGAGCCATAGAACGTTTAATCAGTCATTACGCCACTAACTGTCCATCCACCAACTGAAATTAACAATCATTTTCCTGTTGACTGGACCGCATCACTGATTGTGGAGAAGAAGGAGACAGGAGATCTGGAGCTGGATTTGACTAATTAAGTCAGATACTTCCCTGGCAATTATGGTTTCATTGCAAAAAAACTTAGCCACATAGTATATATATATCTCTAATCTAATCTCTCTCTCTTTCTGTCTCTCTCTCTCATATATATATATATATATATATATATATATATATATATATATGCAACCTGCTCTTTGGTAACTGAATGTATAGTTTTATTTAGAGCTCCACCCTGATTTTAATTACACAGTAGACAAAATTCCATAGTCGTTACTGACAGGATTGCGTTGACCAAGATTGCTAACTTTTAGACAAAAATTCAAAATGTTCTCGTGTTTCTCAATAAATCATGTTATACAATATGTACTGTACTGTACTGTACTGTACTGTACTGTACTGTACTGTACTGTACTGTACTGTACTGTACTGTACTGTACTGTACAGTCGGCCATTCCCCCTCACAGGGATAGATCCTTTCATGCCCCAGTAACAGTATGGTAATTCAACATGGAACAAACTAAAAAAGATAAGATGCATTTAATAGCAACAACTTGGTTCAACAGAGGCCAGATATGATGTCATTCACTAAGCTAGGTGTGGTGTCAGGTGAGCTACGTCCCAGGACTGGGCCCAGTCAGGGTTCTACAGTACCTGGTCTCCAGGGGGATGTTACTGTTGAGCAGCCAGTTATCCTGGGCGCTGCCTGAGTCTTGCCCACTGACTGGTCCCTCTGGTGGGGCAGAACTGTCCGTGGGGGCAGGGCTGGGGTTGCTGCGGGGTGTGTAGTTGCCCCTGTTCAAAGAGTTGATGGAGGCCGCATGGTGCTGGTGATTGGGCGAGTGAGAGTGGGAGAGCGGGAGAGGGGGTGTCCGCAGCCTGGAGTGGTTTTGAAATGCACCGTCTGAAACAAGAAACATAATCATAAATGAAAATATGAATAATTGTTGCTGTTTTTTGTAATGTCACAGAGAGGCAGACGTGAGAGGCTGTTGGTGACAATGGTTTAACTTAGTCTAAGCGCATGTGTCTAGTGTGTATGAATTTGACCAAGGGCTTGATGCTGAAGCATTCAGAGCAGTCATTGTTGCGCCAACCCTGCAGTGAACACTCACTTATCTATCTCTCTCTCCTTCTCTCTCTAACAGCCCTTAAGTCTTACAAAGGCCATTCAAACAACCATTGCAGTTCTAAACGTTTTTAGGATTGTTAGTTTTACCTGGTTTTAATGTATTTTATTTTGATTAGAGGACTGTTTATTACATGTATCTACTGTTGTATTTTTATAACAATGGTTGTCTTATTTTGTTGTATTCACACAGAGTATTGTTTAAAAGACTTCTCAACAGACAGAAGAAATACGATGAGACCCAAACATTTTAAAATCTCGTAATTCAACTCATTTCACAGATGCTCCATGTCTGAGTGAGAAAGTCTCGTCTGATAAGACACCACGTGCGAAGAGAATTACATGCAGGCCTGTTTGTGCAAGCGACAGCTACCTGGCTTTGTTTCATCACAAGTGCTCCTGAGCTGCCCTTTTCTGTCACCAGTAAACGCTCAGATTTCCCGCTGCCCGAAAGAACATTGAATGGGATGTGTCATTTTTGGCAGGTATATTCTCACAAACAACATTAGCTATCGGTGCGGGCGACAATCTGTCATTATCAACTGTATTAGATTACTACCGTGGACCTCTTTTAAATTCATTCCAATGATCAACTGACAGCGTCAAGTGGGTCTTCCCTGTTGTTTTTGTCATACATTTATTTCCTCATATGTTCACCACTGTCACTGTCATAGCATTTTTGGGAAGTGGATCAGACCAAAGATGTATAAAATTACAGGTCCCTCGTCTTACTGTCAGCCTCATCTAATACTGCCCTGTTCTTAACACGCTAAAGAAGTTGCACACTCAATATCAATTTATTTTCACAGTAGTCGTTTTTCAATCAATATTCTCGTGTCTACACATGGGGATGACGTGCTCTCGCTATCAACAATTCTTCATTTCACAGATATCCTCAAAATATAATTACAATTTACAGGGGAACGCAACAAAGATATGATGAGGTCTTATTTTTGTTTCAGCTCAGTAATTCATTATTGGCTGCTTGAACCAGTCAAGCTTAAAACAGTTCCACAGGTTATTTTTCATTGGGACAGAGTTTATTGATATATCAACATGTGTCCGTAAGCCTAGTCGTATAAACAGACTGGCGAGATGGAGTCGGCCTTGAGTAGGACAAAGCAGGCCCACCGAGCACATGGCCAGGGCCAATACAAGCTTCATTTAGACAACAGCACACTCGTTCTAATAGTACACAGTGAACCCATTTCACTCTTTTAAGCTCGAGAAAAAATAACCAGACACAGGATGGCACAACACAGCAACCAAATCCAAAGTGTCAAATCCTTGCTAAATTGTCTCACGCTGAACTGTTTAAGAGTTGTATGCTTTACAAGGAGATTCTGCTCATTTGCTATAACAGCATTTAATTTGGAAGTGTTTTAAACTGTTGATTGATCATAACAGTGAGATGAAATACAAATTCTCATCTAAAGGACTTTAAGATGCGTGTGCATCTTTGAAGCATGGTAATCACATTTTACAGCAGGTAAAGGATGTACCACAAACCAAAACTCAGTACATTTTTTCACATTATTTAGGCACAGCGCTGTATCAATTGTCCCTTGCTTTGACAAGTAGCACTTTTCCACAATCCTGCTATGAATTGTACCCAAACCCCTCCAATTCTGCAATAAGAATACCCTGGGCCTGGGGAAAACTGACTGGAGCTTAGTTCATGACCACCATGCTGTCTGAACCCAAATCCCAATACCCATTAACAAATAGATACAGATTACTGTATTAAAAACACCCTATACAGACAATACCATTATCCTCTTTATACATAGTTTACTCTCTAAACAAATACAAATTCACATGAGTATTATTCAGAATTATTCAGTTATTGAGTAAGAACCTCTAATTATGAGAAGTCTGTTCTGTACAGTACTCTGATATCCAAGTATCCATACTTAACACACATAACATAGTACTGTAGGCATCATAAGTTGTGATTTAAAACATTTTATACTTCCAGAATCTACCAAGGAGGATGGGCAATATAGTGTTGAGGCAGTGGCCGCATGTGCTTCAACCATGGCCCTATAACAGCCAGGTTAATAGAAAATAGCTGATACAGCACGGCAGAGAAGCAGATTTATTTTTTGTTGAAAAGAACAAAAGACAAGGAACATGGCAGTCCTTGAGACAAAGAGCATGGCAGAACCTCCCTTACAGATCTGGTGATTCAGCAACAAAGATTCACCAGTATCCAAAGAAAGGCAAAAAAGTAAATGGTTTTCTATTGACCTGCTTTGCACAACGAAATTGGCAAGAAAGGGAGATTAATTTGTTATCAGACAAGGATTGAATAGGGGAATTCAGATACAATAGCCTGAACTTAGATGGCATGCAGGATAGAGGTCATGTCGGAAGATACACCCTGAGAAATATCTGCTCTGTTGTTCTCCAACATACATTGGTTATCCCTCACAGCTATTCAGAGAGAAGTAATTAAAATAAATTGAATTCAATTCATTAGCCAGGATACACCCTTTGGGCAACATGCATAGTCTGTTGTCAGGCAGTTGTCAGTTAACACTAACAACATAATTCACATAGTACGTCTAAAATCGAATAGAATTATATTTTAAAAAGTTTAAACTGACATCTAAAGTGCAAATAACTGATTACAGCATTCCATTTTACAGATCCAACATGTAAAATCAGCCATAATAATCTCAGGGATATATTAAACAATTAGTTTGGGCTCAGTCAATGGAAAATTCTGGTTTATTGTGTCACTCTCTCAGGAAATATCTATCAGGTTACTTTAGAGGGCAGTATTAGTTATCCAAAGGATAGTACAAATCCATCAATCCTTTGGTTGAAACTGATTCATAATAATGTAAATAATCTAAACAAAATTAAATCTACACCAGACAATACAAGGACTTTCCTTGTCTATTAGAGTGTGCCAAACACCTGTACATCTGCACCATCATGTTGTTTCCTCAGTTGAGAGAGCAAGAGAGAGAGAGAGCGAGAGCGAGAGCGAGAGAGAGAGAGAGCAGACTGGTTACTTCCAAAAGCACAGCTCCTTGTCAGCACTGGCCGGCCAGGGTGTCTAATGACTACAAGATAGTGGTTAAATTCAAGAGCATATTTTGTCACACCCCATGTGGTAAAGTGATATGGCATGCCCTGGACACCTGATCAAAGCACTGAGGTGTGAGTGATTCCATATAGCATGAATCAAAAGCTATCCACTATTAACAGATCATTAACAGCTGATCACTGCTACAAAGCATCAGACAAGTAACAGGAACACAATTTCCAGCTGAATGGAATTTGTCTATAACAATCATCAAGAAATGTGTAATAGAGGCAGTGCTATGCTGTTTCCAGCCCCCCACTCTATGTTTCAGTGGTAGACCCACCCAGTAACACAATCGGCTTTAACAGGATTCATTTGTAGAAGGCAAAATGAGAAGGCAGATCCGGCACATCACGTCACAGTTTATTGAATTGTGAACTCAGAATATAGACAATTGAAAGGTTGAAAGATAATATCTGTACTTCATTGTGACAGAAAATAGGCATCCATTTTAAAACTCTTCAAAGGGCCACACACATCTTAATAGTATGGTCTCTTTTACTAAGACAAAATTGGTTCTGTATCTTTGCATGGCATGTAGCTAAATGTCAAGTAGTTGCCTTTATTTTCTTTTGAATGTCTATTTGTCAAAAAGGTATACAATAAAAATTTGGTCAGATGGATTACAATTTACATGGTTCTCAAAATAATGCATCTATGAGCCTCTGTAGAGAGATGCACATTGGAAGCATGCAAATTTCATCAACCAAGGTCTCCATGCCCTGATGAGCAGCTGGGTAAATAGAAAAGACACACATTTGTTTCCAGTTTATTCACATAACAAAAAAAACCTGGCTTCAACTCTTTTCAAAATATCAAAAACTATATAGCCTACAGATTCATATGCTGTTCATATATATATATATATTTACACACCCAATATTTATCACTTTATCACTCAAAGTGTCTGTGGCTAAATTTCATTTGGGGTGACCTCTTAACTACATTTCCTCCCTCCCTGATGACAAGGAAGATGATTAAGCAATTTGCTTATTGCTTATTGCTTATTGCCCTGCTTATTGGAATTCAGGCACAGCCCAGACACGTCCCCTGGTCTTACACCCAGTTCTTGCTTGGTCAGCTGTGAGGAGGTGTTATGCTGTCCCTCTATCCAGAGACCATGTCACATTAAAGGCCAGCAGTAGCCTGGCCACATGCTGCTTTGCATTAAAAAGATGCTAATACAAGGAGGATGCTGTGTTTCAGATCTGGATCTCAGCAGGGCAGTGAGCTCCCGCTGGCACTCTCCCCGGGAAGAGGGCCCTGCGAGAAAGCCAGGGGCCACAGTGAAACACATGCTTCAAAAAAGTACTAAGGGCATTAGAAAGCAGCCTTGTCAACATAACAGGCTCCCTGGCTCCATGTAAACCAATGCAAGGCCGAAAAACAAGTCGTCTTGGAAGATTCTAAGGAAAATAAATCAATTCCAGACCTCTTTTTAACTTGCGCAATATGTGAACTCAATGTTGACCATAAGTTGATAAGTTCCTCTTTTACAGAGTAAGGTGCACGGTGAACCAATTATTTTGGGTGCACAGAAATCCCTGTGGCTGTTTACTTACTGATGCAAAGAATCTACAATGACAGACCTGTGGATCATACAGATCTCATTTGATATTCTGGATGTGTCTATAGTTCAGACTTCATAAATAGTTTTTGCACTCATATGTAGCTCTCTATAAACAAGCAGACACACTGTGCATGTACCAAAAATACAGAAATATGGTCAAAAAGCAACACTAAAGTTAGGGTTGGGTGGATTTGCAATGGCTGAATCTGTGGAGTCACTTCTTCATTAAATTCAAGTGGTTTCAGCTTAAGACAAAAAAGGAGGGGCATGTCCACTCAAAGCCTGGCCCTTATTACATCGGAGTGGAAGATGAATATTACTTTAAACAAAAGGCAAATAAGATATGCAGATTTGAATAAACGAAACCAGCAAGACTCCCATGTTAATTCATTCGTATACAACCTGGATAATGCATGAGAGAGCTTGGAATGGACTTATACGGCTCATTAGATGGTTTAAGTGAACAAATAGAGGAGTCTCTCTTTCTTATTGTAATTGGCTCCATGGGCTGTCAAAGACTTTGCAAATACAGTGGCCAAACAATGAAAAATGACAAATAGGAATCCTAAGCAAGATCAATTTGCATAATTTACAGCTTATTTACATGAAACTACAAAAGGGTCTAAAAGGTCATGAAAGCAGATGAGTGCAATTGTTGTGTGGAGTTCTGGCACTTTTGAAGACAGAAGGCATACAGTAACTGAGAACTGCTGAAGGACCTAAAGCTGCTGGCAGAGACCATAGATCAACATGCTACAGCATGTTACTTTACTGGAATCTAATAAAGACCCCAGATGACTGGTAGCTGCAGGGTTGGGGGCGTATTTCTCTCTGTTTTTCCACCACCCCTTGCTGACAGCTGTAGGGCAACCTTAATGCTGTACCTATGCAAATCAAAGTCATTGTTACAAGACAAATCAGCTGCTGCACTAAAGGACGTCCTCCCATCCCTCTGTCTCCATTTTAGCCTGGCCATGTCACTGCTGGGTGACCAGCAACTCACTGCTGAGGAATTAGGGGGAGATTTGCAGAAAGATTAATAACTCCTTCTCTTGGCTTTCTGAGCTGTTCCAGGCAGCTGGGGCACTTTAGAGTTTGATGTAATTCCAGCCTACGGGTAGTTAACGTGTAAAGCCTGATCAATTATTTAAACCAATTTATATAGTTTTGACTATGTGGTGCCAGGGGGAGAAGAGCTGTTTAGTTAAGACATGAACGTATTTGGCTAAAGTATCATATAATAGTTATATCTGCAGACATACTCATTGCTTGTGGGGAACATACAAGTATTAAAGAAAGGTACTGCAAGTATAAAATTAGCTGCGGACTATGACAGTGCAATGGGATATATATTATTATTCTCCAGACGATCAAACATATCATTTTACCCTCAGGGAAAAAAACATACAATACAATAATGTTGTCGGCAGAGATGAAACAGAATTATGAAAAAAATAAATGGTGTGTGTGCTTCACACATCCCAGTGCTGTCCACATGGGGGGGAATTCAGGCAATTCCATGGCACTGCACTAACAAAGCAAACCTTGGTGGTCACATGAACTTGATGACTTTCCAATGCATCAGAGACAATTACGAGAAAATATTTTGATAAAGTATGTATACATAAATACATTTCTGACAGTCTAAAGGCCAGCTATACTGTATGATTGTATGATTAAAAATGCATACTGTATCTTATTATATATATATACAGTAAATCTTGCCCTTGAGTTGAAAGAAGAAACAATCTTTGAGGACCAAACTGAAAGCTTTGAGTAAAATTGTTTCTGACAGCCTTGAAAAAGTGAGACCTGAGTGAAGTCAACAGCAGCATAGACTGATTGTCATGAAGAATTCACGTATTCAATTTATTTGTGAATAATCTAATTGGAAGTTGTTCCCACGTTAAAGCAATAAAGACATACAGTTCAAAAATAACTTTGAACAAGAATGTTTGGTAATGACTTTGGCAATGTTAAAAAAAAAAACATAGGACATTAACACTGATTTGTGTAAAGTCCTTTAAGATGCTGTTAACAATGTTACATATCTAGAAATGGCAGACCGTTATTTATATTGTGTATCTTTTACAATTAGCTTTAGTAACTCAGTTGAGACATGACATTTCATTGGCACAAAAAGGTATAAATAGACCAATGCTTGTGTGAAAAAACACTTCCTAAACCAAAATAATTTCTGCCTTTGAATAAAGACAAACTCTGCAGTCTTCGGTTCACAATGCTGTGAACTTCCCAGGGCAACATATTGTTTCAAGGATTTCAACTCTCTCATGACTACAAACAAGGGGCACAATATTGTGAATAGTCATCTATGTGACTTAAACAACATGCCCAGGGGTAGGCTAACCTCTTGAAAGCAACGGTAGTTTGAAGACCAACTCACCATGGGCAGTTCCAGTAGCAGGAGCATACAGGTTCCCTGAGCCATTTTTAACTAAGAATGAACCGGGGGCAAACTCATCCTCAGAGTCAGAGTCCCGGGCTTGCTGAGGCGCACAGTTACCTAGCAACTGTCCCTGGCTCTCATTGGCTGCAAGGGTAGGGGGAGGGAATGGGAGTTGCTCAACAGGGGTGGAAGAGGAGGCGGATGAACAATGCAGCGGAGGACCTGTGGACCACAAACAGACAACACATGGGTGGGGGATGATAAAACACACAATCACAAGCAAAATTACACAGGAGATACACACATGCAAATCTTCACAATGGGCTTCTAAAATAAACATACAGGAAAAGGTCATGAGACAAGCAGCATTTTTAGGACTCGTTACCCAGCAGTTCAAAAATATACAATGAGCATCTCTGATGATACACACAGTGTAAAAAGTGATTATATTCAGGCAAATGTCTATGAAATATGCAGAAAGCATAGCACAAACAAAATATTTTAAGGAGAAAAGACAGACACATTAGCTGTACATATGGCAGAAAACAAGTTCAAAATATTCATCTTCAGTCTTCAAAAGAGCAAGAACATTTTCTATTTAATATTTATTGGATCTTGAAGTCTAAAGCTTCTCTTTTGTCTCAATGTTTACAGATCCCCTAATTTGACTCTGTAAACAAGGATACGAATGAAATCAAGCAAGCTGACTCACAGCCTCTTGCCTCCTAATGTTCCCTTTCAATTTCTTTATAAGGCTCATTGTCTCCACCCCTCATACTGTCATGGAAAGTTATCTCTGCAGTGCTCCTAATAATGTGTGATGAACTTCTGATGCGGCTCTGTCACATGCTGCAAATGAAGTGCTTTAGTAACATTCTTGTGGTGATTAAAGCCATCGGTTAAGTGCTTCCCCTGCTCTTAAAGCTTTCTCTCAGTTTTAATGTGGAACGTCCTGCAGACCAAGGCTTCATCCCACCTGCCAGAGTTTCTCTGCTCTGTCGTAGGAACCTAATAGATGTAATTATCCCTGCAGAGTATTAAAGTACAGCTCACTGATTCGGAGACAATTATGAAACAATTAGTGATACTAACAAATCAGCCATATACAAACACAAGTAACCAGTGCATACAATGACCCTTTCATTGAGGCACAGCTCAAACATGACATATAGTCCAGAACACATAATTTCCAATGGAATTCATTAATTAATCCATAAATTAGTGAAGGAAAGAAATGCTCCCATTTGTTTTAAAGTGACATGAAATCCTTTGCAGCACACTGTGCAGATTAACAGGCAGAGGAGTGGGATGATGCTGTGGTCGTGCTGTGGGTTAATGTCTATGACACTCCTGGGCTTGATTCTATGTTAAGAAGGACTATGACATCACTAGTAATTCCTAGAAACCCAATTACTCCTTTATAAATCCTATATTTTGCAAGACAACATGGCAGTATACTACTAACGTACTGTGGCCTTTCTTGTCAGGGTATAGGAGCCAGTTGTATTTTAGACAAAAATTTGTTGCACCATTTTCATTGAAATTGATTACCTACTAAAAATGATTCATCAGTACAGCAAGTCCCCTGAAAGTGGTCAAAGTCACAAATGGGGTCATGGTATTGCTGCCAAGGAAACGTTTGTCTTGAAGACAAAAGTTTCAGTGTCTTGCAGAGTTTAATTAATGCCTGCTTGCGCAATTCATCTATAGCCCACATGCACCCACACCTGTCACCCTGGAGTGGACCTTTCTAGGCACGGAGTGGTAGCTCAAGGTGGCCAAAGAAGCTTCTCTTCCTGTCAGACTCGATTGCCATTGCCTTCACTCACCGCATTACAGCAGCTAAGAGAGACCTTTAGTTAGGAGGCCTTCGACCATGCTCTCCTACTCTCAGGAGGCCTGCACTTCAGGTCTGGCATATAACTGCTTAGCTCAAGCCCTCAGCTTGCCATGGACCACCACCCACTGAACTCAATGCCCTTATCTACTCACAAGCAACCTAATTAACTAACTAGATGAACACAAGGGTGACTGTGAATTGCAGGTAGCAAGAGCCACCGTATCCATGGTTACAGAGTGTATCACACCTTCTCCCCGGAGACCAAGCTGAACACTCAGTCAATGGCCAGGCAAATTGGTACAAAAAGGAGGGACTGATATTTTGTAGCCTAAATGCTCCCGCAAGATCTCTCCTAGCCTCAACACTCCCACAAGTCTGGACTTTGGTACTCGCTTAATTCACTTCTCTACCAAATTGTCCCCCTATATGTTGATGTTCATCCTGTATAAGAGTCCACATAACAAATGTAGAAAGAATCGTTTAAGACAATGAATTGGCTTATGCTTAACTCAATGTAATTGTGATCTCTCTCTTTTTATCTCTCTCTGCTTTTTATTTTGTTTCATAACAATGGCCTTTCAGTCTGAATAGGGGATACCATGAGATAAAGCAAAGGGAAAATATATTGGAGAGGAACAAATAACCTACTGAGAGGACAATTGAGTGAAAGGGGTCAACACATGGGCTCCAGAGGATCCAGGTTCATAAGTTCACAGGTGATCATTCAATAATGTCCAGTGTGGGCGCAGAGATAAAGGACTATTTGATCCGAGAAGACCCCAACACAAGGACCTGTTAAAGCAGATCTTCACTATATTCAAACGGCAGGACAGTTTCCACATTGATGACAGAACTGTCATGCTACAAGAGTGGAGCTACAACCGCATGGCAAATAGAAGTATTTGCAGTTTAAAAAAGTATAAACAACTCAATTCATATAAATGTACGTAAACACTTGCATTTGCTCTAGACCTGTATGGTTCTCACTGCTTGTAGCATACAGTTTAAAGCACACAAGATGCATTTGGATGACTCACAGGATTTTCACGGAGATTGAATGTCATCATCAGTCATCATCATTTAGGTAAAATATCTAACTCATCAAGACACACAGAACAAGGGGTTTACAAGGAAATAGCATCAATTTCAGATGAGGATAGTCCAATAGTTCTAGGATTGATTAAAAATAACTTTAAGCAAATATAAGGGTAACAAGTAAGTAGGTTAGCTCATCCTGTCTCCTCCCACCCACCTCTAATTCTGTCAGTGAGTCATCACAGTTGCAGGCTGTCCATGTAACCACAAGCCTGGTTTGCATCGCCTGCACTGCACTGGGGAGTGCTTTATCCAGGAAAAAAATTACAGGCACCATCTTAATAAGACGTCCAAAGGCAAAAAAGACTGTGTAAAAGGTAAGCTTTTACGGTTTACGGCTTTTTTTAAAGGTAAGTGCTTACCGAGCAGTCCTACAGTATACAGCATGGCCATGTGTGAAGTGTTCAACACAAAGGACGGTTGCAAGGATCAAGCTGTCCTAGACGTGTCTTGCAATAAGGCTTGGAGTTACTAAACCCATGAAAGGAGGATTCAAGACCATTTGATTTCCTTAAACACACTCACTCTGTGGCAGTATCTCCACCTTGTCACGAGTGATTAAAGTGTGCTCTTTACCCTCTATCCCTGTCCTTTGGTTGAATTTAGCATCTAGCCTGGGCCAAGGATGAGTTAGCATAGACTGTTGCTGTAGCAGTTTCAGCAGCCAAAGGCATGACAAACCAGGGAGCGTGCTGCTGTTGCATTGTACAACCATGCTTTATGAGGTATATAGAAAAAATTGGATGGTCAAGTGTACACACCAGTATGTATAACAAAGTTATAGTGTAGTCATTGTTAATTTGAGCTGTTTTGTTTTCTTGTCTACTATAGACAATATTTCTGGTAATATTAATCTATTAATTAATCTAAATTAATCTAATTTATTTATATAGTTTACAAAATTGTACTTTATTATATACACTTGTATTACACAGTCCATAATGACCCTTCTCAAGTCATGTCGATTGTTAAAAAAAGAAGAGTATTCTAACTTAAATACAGGAAATTTAAAAAGTATTGAGGTTTTTCTAAGTAAGCTTATATAGCCTAAAACTAAGGCATACTTGTCTGTTCATTTCAGGATTCAAATCAAATAAACTCAAAGGTCGTAATGCTTTTGGCCAGACATGATACCCATTACAGGTGTAGTAAGCCAGCTTACACAAATAGCACAATTTGGCAAGTTTAAGAGATGGGTAGCTTTAGCCATATGCTTGATCGGATCATGGTCCGTCCATGTGTAAAGCGTGACAAAGCATTGTGTCAGCCAACGATAGGATTGCATTAAAGTTCCAATTTCTGCATGTGCTGCTTACATACAACTGGACAGTA
Source organism: Hypomesus transpacificus (assembly GCF_021917145.1). Lineage (NCBI taxonomy): Eukaryota > Metazoa > Chordata > Actinopteri > Osmeriformes > Osmeridae > Hypomesus > Hypomesus transpacificus. The sequence goes on along the minus strand of NC_061074.1, from coordinate 14,304,200 downwards.
GTTTATTTTTTGGGGGGAGGGGTGTTACAATCAATCATCACAATCAAAAGAAACAGCTAATTAACACTGTACATGCACACAAACACACCACACAAACACACACATGCACACACACATAGGGAGGAGGAAGTTGTGAAATGGGTTTTCAAATGGACTGTCATTGGAAAACGAATACATTTTGTCTGACGATGTTTAACTGCTAGTAATCAATAACATATTATCTGAGGTAACTAATGGATGAGGCAGTTCAAAACAAATAGTAAATAGCAATAAATGCCACTTTAATAGACACTATTAGCCATTAGAGAGAAAGTATAGGAAATGATATCTGTTCAAATATGCAATAAAACTGCTTTTAATGACCACAAAAAGCAAAACCCTATTTAAAAGTGACCTCCAAAATGTTTGTCAGAGTGTATAGTACCAGCATTTACGTATAGTCTTTATAGGGTGGAGTAATAGAGTCTATGGAACAAGGAACTAGCAGGACACAGTAGCACTCCAGCTCAGGCTAGTAGTATAGGAGGCTGGAAGTGACTCCCCCAAGCAGCACCTTGGAAGATAAAAAGGAGGCAGAGCGGCCGAGCATGGAGATGGCAGGCTCCTCCTAGGCATGATTAGTGGCATATACTCTCCTTGCCCAGCCATCTTCAACTGGCATCAAGGCCAGTCCTCTGCCTCTCTCATTCCACTCTCCTCTCTGTGTTGGAGGAGTAGTGCAATCCCTTGCCTAGCTAAAAGACACCATCTGTTCGCCGGCTCCATGGCAGAAAATGGAACAAGGGACCAGATTTAAGCCTAGAGACTGTAATGAAAAGAGCACTGAACAGGGATTTTGCCACCCAGGACTGAAAATCAGTTAATAACTGCATAGACTTTTCCTACTATAAGACTGCAAAAAGACAAAAGCAGTACAGATGCACAAGCAAGGAATTGAGTCTAGACAGCATGGTCGACAAGTTAAAAACAAAAAATCTAGTTATGTCATACTTTTTATGCATCATTCTCAAAGCTAAGACAACGGTAATTAATCCATCTCTGATTCCACACACTCAAGCATAAGATCCAAACCAGACTTTGTCTGATCTTTACTTTAATGGGATCTTTTAAAATCAATGTTAGCACTGACGAGCAGACATCCCAACAAATCCCACCATGAAGCCCCATTCAAACATCCCTGGGGCTCTCTTTGTTCTAGGATAAGAAGTGGAGGTTCACATCATCTTCACCTCCCAGTACTAATGCATCCCACAGGCTGATACGTAGCTGTCCTTAAGGTTCTCCAAGAAAGCATGAGTGTTTCTGCCTGGTACAGGGGAGAGATCTCCCCAGTCTAATAGCACAGGCTGAGTGGTCTAAAAACTAGCTGGAAATCTATCCAAACACAATCAACAGTTTTCCGCAGACATTTCAAGACTTGAAGAGCAGTACATTATCACGTTAATCTGCTTTAAAGACATGTTCACTGGTCTCTATCATGGCTCAGTGGCCGGCTGAGTCAACTCAAACCACAGTTGAAAAAACAATACTAATAGTGAATATCAGCTTTTATTCTCTCTGCCCCTTTTGTTGCTGTTTTTCTTCACATCTCACATAGAGGCTTCTGAATAAACACAATGGCATGAATAAATAATGACCTCACAATCCTCTTAAGGACTAAGAACAGAGAGAAGAGAAGAAAAAAAAGTTTACTTTTGGGGTTTGAGAGCAAGTGGAGCCTGAAATTATAAGCGTCTCATTAGGGCTACATGTGGCTAGCCGCAGGCTTTGCTGAACCAGTATCGCACCATCCCCATCCTATCGTTCCTCTGTAAATCTCAGTTTTACTCACTTCAATTTTTAAATATACTTACCCTTAAGAAATGGCCACGCTCCTGATAAAAGAGGTTTTTACTTTTACTTGTCTTTCAAAACTTTCTCAGAATCCAAAAAGCTTTTTTTATATAGCGGGTGGACATTTGCACGATTTATACTTTCACTCACTAGAGCAGCCATTCCCGACCGAACCGACTTTGCGGCCCACTTGCATAGATCAAATATTTTTGCGGTCGCCCGACACATCCGTTCACTTCATTCGCGCTTATCACACATATTTAACAATACCACGGGAGCCAAACAGTTTGCTTTCATGGCAAAATATATTTGAACGATCAAAGAAGACAAAGTGTCCATCAGTGCCACAGTAAGCACACATTTTAAAGACAGGTAACCTGCGTAACTACCACAGCCAGGCCAGGTCTAGAAGTTCCGGTTAGTTGTTCTCTTATTAACCCTACCTGAGATTGCAGGGCTTCTTGCTTTTTTTCATGAATAACAGGTCGTTCTCAAAGATATCTCTCCTGTTTCCAGATATCTTTTTTAAATGAGAAAGACATGCTACATTACACTGTCCATAGGGAACATATATGACAGACCAATTATTTATGTAGGTTAACATTAACAACTAGAAAGCAAGCTGACAGATAATTGATTACATTATAATGTAGCTAGCTAGTCTAGCTATTGTAATTGTTCAAATCCTAGATAGCAAGCCTAGAGCTAGCTTAGCTAGCTAGCTCAACTACTGACTGTGTGAGTTAGATAAACCTTACCTTCGTAACCGTCGATGTAGCTCGGAATGTAAAATTTGAACCTTTGAACCTTTGAACCTTTTCCTTCTTGCTTGAAGGGCAGCAACATAGACTCCTATGTACTATGTATTATTTTGGGGAGACAACCCGAACTCCTTGTTAAAGAATGCATTTTGTGAACTAACTTAACTGCTTGCTACAGGAAGTTGTTGACCCAGTTTATGCAATATGCGGAAGTAATGGGTGTATAGCGGATTGAAGTGAGCATATGCTGGTGTCAGGTGACTGAGCGGTGAAGGAATCGGGCTAGTAATCTGAAGGTCGCCAGTTCGATTCCCGTCCTTGGGCAGGGCACTTCACCCTACTTGCCTCGGGGGAATGTCCCTGTACTTACTGTAAGTCGCTCTTAGCGTCTGCCAAATGACTAAATGTAAATGTATACAAGTTATGGCAGAAATGTCAGTTGGTCTTTTGTCAAGGTGCCACTATTGGCGTTTCGGTCATGATGAATTCAAAGCTAAATGTAATTTAAAAGTTAATACACATTTTTATTATCATTTAATAACAGAATATATAAATATTTTGATAACTTAAGTATGAAAAATAAATAATTTTCATGGTTTGGCAGCCCACCTGTATTAACGGATGACTAGTGAGCCATCGCCCACAGGTTGGGAATCGCTTCACTAGGGGTAATCTCTGTTTTACCAACTTCCTATGGTTGCATCTGTGAAACTCAACACATAGACTGTTTGTATGTATATATCCCATTAATCCCATAACTCATTTTATGTGGCAAGTAAATACATTCAATGCCAAACTCTACCGGTGTTTTGTGATGTATGGTGAAGTACTGTACATTACACAAGCACAGCTACAGTGCTAACAGGTAGCTGTGTACTCTTGTGCATCGCTGTGTCCATAATGACATTTGCTGTACAGCACTACTGATTCTGTACGAGGCTCTTCCAATAATGTGGTATTGAAGATTGGAAGACATCTTGATAAGATTTATCAGGTTTAAGGATGACAATTTAAAATGATGAAATCATCAGAGATCACATCAGAGAAAAAATTACATTTGTAATAATTCCTCATTGTTTAAATTCATAGCCTGTAGATGTAACAATTTTTTTGACATAAAAAAAAATTTGATTGACATAAAACGAGGAGCTTGTGGTTTAATGGAATGTCCAAAACAAAAACAGCAACCAAACTTAGGTAACCTATTCTCAGTACAGAATAATAAACGGAAACAAATCAACGCTCGCATCCAGCGGAGCTCTCAGAGATAATCCTGATGTCTAACATGCACTATGAACATAAAACGTGGCAATACCGGACAAATGACAAACACAAACTCACACCTTAAATAAGTAAACATAATTGGCTACAGCCGAGGACAAACAGGTACTCGGGTGCGTGACGTTGCGCATCCCTAATATTCAGGAGAGAGGGAGCGTCGTGGCCCAGTAGGCGTAACACTCTGACAATTAATGAACACAGGTCTACAAAATCACAAGATCAGTCAGTCCTTTTATTAGATATATTCCTTCTGATTCAAACAGACAGTAAGTGTTTTCACAGGTTCTCAGTTTCACCTTTTGAGTGCTGGTTGACTACTGTTGCTATGGAAATTACTTATAAAACACTGTTTCCAGATGTCAAAAGAAAAGCAAAAAGTCTTCATTCTTTGAACAAATAAAACTCAAATGTATCTCATGTGCAGTACAATACTGCAATCTTTTATCCTATATTATGTTTTTTCTTGTCTACAAATGTACGTTACTGTGGCGGCATGTTTATCCATTGGCCTGTGTCAAATGGAGGACAGAATCAGGGGAGGGCTCATCCTGCATCATGTGGTGCCCTGAGGCCCCTTAGCTTGGTGGTGGGAAGGGCCATGATGTACTGTTGGTTCACACAATCCCTGGCTCTGGCAGCCAGAGGATATGGTGCACTGCAGATAACAGACCAAAACTGTCCACTAGGACATCTAAACCCTGCAAATTATCCCGCAAATGAGACGGAAAATATCTCTACTAAGCCATGATCTGAGGTGAGGTCTGCCAAAATAAAATAAGTTTATGAAAAAATATTAGGCATCCAAATAATCATGGCCAACTGAAAATTCCCTGGTAACTTCTCTGACGTGTAATTTTGCCCATTTCTTGCTTGGCATACGTGTCAACGTTCTTTGACACTTCTTATAAATTATTCTTAGATTTACAAGATGCAAAAAACATCATCAACCATAATTGAATGAGACAAACATTACGGAATAACTCACTTTGCAATAGAGTATACAATAAAGTATGTGATAGAAATAGAAAAAGAGCAGGCTTCTTCCACTTACTAAAGAAAACAATGGCATGCTCATTGTTGCCATCCATAGGCTTGCTGGTACGGTTATCCAGTTTAATTCTAGTAAACAGAGTTCTGGCTAATGACACTGAGCTCTGACAATTGAGATGTTGTCGATTTGCCATGTTTCAAATCGTCTTCATTGCTGCAGAATTCAATCTATACCTGTGTGTGTGTGTGTGTGTGTGTTGGTCACATAAGAACCCTTATCTCTGTGGTCCCACCATCACACACTGCTGTAGTGTCCTAATGAATTCATATCCTTGTACAGGAAGTGTCTCATCTAATTTGAAGTCCGATTTCCCTTCACTTTACAGGCTGCTAATATCTATCTAATATCTGCCTGTCTTTGGAGACTCAGTTCAAAGGCCAAGGTTGAAAGAAAATGCATTTTAAATGTAGACTTTGCCTCAAAGTGACCTGCTTATTCCTAAAACTTGAGGTGATAGTGTCAAAGTGACCTGCTTATTTCTAAAACTTGAGGTGATAGTGTCTAACATCTGTTGCAGTGCTTTCAATAAGGCTCTGATGTGCCAGATGAAGACACATCAATAAATAACAAAGACGTGTTCAGATGTCTTATCTATGCACTGCACAGCATAGCGTGGGTGACACAGTCTAAACAATGTACCAAGCCATTTGAATTTTGAATATTTTCAACAGTCAAGTAACTGTTATTGTTACCCATTGTTTGTTGGAATAAAATACAATATTTGTGCAACTATGGCAACTAAGGCATAAGGGAACTTATCCCATGGGGATACTTTTATTGAGATAAGCAGGCTAAATAAATATCATTCTAGCAACCAGATGTCCCTTCACAAAAGACAGATAATGGCTACAGTAGTACCAGCAGCAAAATAAATGGGATTTAACAAAGAAAATTCTTGCTTGTAACCAAACTCGTCAACCATTTTTGCATAGGAACTCAATGAGGAGTATCAACCTCTTGTTATCAGTCTCGACTGTCTCAATGAAAACCCTTAGAGATAGAAAAACAGAGAACCACCCTGGAGCGCTTAACCTCAATCTTTCAGCAGTTCAAAGTTCCCTCTGAGCCTTGCTTCTTGAAGGTGACGCCTGAGAAACGGTGCGTAGGTTGCAAGCGAACAATCTGAACCAACCTCACAAAGGATTTTATAACTGTGCTATTTTCAAACAATAAATACAGGTAGAGTGTAGTATGCTAAACCTTTCTTGTTGTCTGTCATGAAGCAGACCGTGTAGGAAAGCCCCAAATATTCAGTTTATCATCAATAAGCAGTGGTATGTCATAGGCTAGTAAAAATGTGTTTACCAAGTCAGAACAGGTATATTTCCAGTGTACTGCAGCAAGTATGGCCACACTTTTGATACATCAAAATCAATACAGATCTATCTTAGCATGAATAAAAGTGTGATAACATCAGCACATGAGATAGGTGCTTTGATGGGGGAAATGCTGATGGATGGTCTATGTTTAATAGACCAGAACAATTTCAAGAAGAAAAACCATTTTGCATAAACCCTTATGCATAAACATGTTTAACTTAAAACCCAACATACTGGTAATACCATTTCTTCAACAAGCCACTGGAACATATTTTACATTATACAGACACTGTACACAATGTCAACATTTTGATCAATAAAATCTGTCCCATGTAGGCTGTTTGGGAAGAAAACATCAGTATGCACAATGTAAATAACTGCCTAAAGCAGCTAATTACCTAATAATTAAAAACCCAAAGTGTCTGTCACAGAAATATTTCTTATATCAGTTCTGGTGCGACAGTACAGGATGAAATTCACAAAGAAAACTTGAATACATAAATTATATTCTATAATATTATAATATACGTATATATAAAATAATTATAATACAATCTTCCTCAATCCTCTCGCTCTCATGTAGGAGGTTCTTATGGTTACAGATATGTGATAGGGTGACCATGACAGTGGGAGAAAGTTGGGAGATTAGACCACATCTTAGCATGAGCTGTAATGGATAAAGCACACAGGAAGCCATTTCTCTGCCATCCGCAGCAGGTTGAGCTGCTTTATGGTCTGCCTCTGTAAGGCCGCTGTGACTCAGCAACACACAACTGCTATAATTGCCCTGAAGGAGCACCATTAGCATCAGTGGTGGTTTGGGCAGGTGACACACAGCCACGAGCACCCGATCAGGCAGACATGCACTGCTCAATGCAACACATCCACCTGCATGTGTGTGCACACACAAAACAATCTGAGCAAACCGTACCATAAAGTATCCTTGGTAAAAGAAAACACAATTCCAGAAATACACATACGCATTAATAGAATTCCATTTGCTGCCTCTTTTGATTAAAAGTTCAAAGTTTGATTAGAACAGAATAATTAACCAGTGTAAAGGCAGTATATTTCTGATACCATTGGATTACACAATCACAACAAAACATTTGTATTAAAAGCAATGTTGAGTGAAGACTAATTGCAACATTAGGTTTGCGTTGAAACAGTTTGAACAGAAAATGATTTGATCAAAATCTGTTTTTATAATTTGCATGCATTATAAGCAGGGTCAGGCACATTGCATATGGAGTGGATAAAACTGGCCGCTGGCTTGAATACATTAAAGCAAAGCAAATGGTTTGTTGATTTAAAGAGATTAGAGCACAAGCACGTAAAGTAGCTCGATGGATTTTAATTAACTTGCCATATATTAATGTATGCTATTAGTCTGTACTGGATTAAATGGTAAATGGTAGTGCTCTTTCTACTTGGGTGACTGGAATGAAAATCTATTTGAAATGACCTCTGGTTCTTACCCAATTTTTTTTTTTTACAATGCTTTTGCTGCATTCATCACAGGCCTTAAACTGCCAAAAAGTTTCACAATAGATTCTCCTTAATGATGTAGAGTACAATCATATTCAAGTTCCATGGAATCATAGGAGCATTGCATCAAGCTGAGAAATTATGTGCTTCCTCACTCGACTTGGCAAATGGATTTGAGTACCAAGAGTAATTTCTGTCAATAATAACACCATCTTACATTATATGCTACACACAATTATTCACAAGGATCTCTGCAAGGCTGTGCAAGGCCAATTAGAATTTTGCCACCAGGCCATTGATAAGTTTCTGGATCTGTGAAGGTTACCAAGAACAGTTTCACCTATTTAAACTACAGAGCCATAAAAGGTATGAACCACATACAGTTCTGCTGTTCACTGTGCTCTTTGAGATCCTATTTTCACAATTTGTCACATTGGGACAGATCACAATTTGTTCGCTGTGACCTTTATTTATCAGTGTGCTCCACTATTATATTCAGAAAACTGCAAGGCTGTTTCCTTGACCCTTTACTCCTGTACTAGGTTCTGTGCTCTTCTTGCTATAATGGCTGCCTCTTGGAAAACATAACTAGAAACCCTGGAGTACAATCTTTTGTGGAAGCCTGGAGAACTACCTAGAAACGTGGATGACAGCAAATGTCTTACTTATCAATGCTGATAAAACGTAGGTGCTGTTTCTATGACATAAACGAAATACAGGGTCTGGTCAATGTCTCCCCAAGCCAACTTGTCAAAAATCATGGGAGTCACAATTGATCCAAACTCTCTCTCTCACTTAAGCATATCTTTCACTCAGGTATTCTCATTTTGGTGTCCACCCATGTTTAATCAAGTACACACTTGACATGTCTCTAGTTATACATTCCCAGAGAACACTGACCTTCCATGCTAGCAAAGATACTCACTGGACTAAATTGTCCTACAGAATTCTGCTGCTTAAATTATTATTAAGAGTTACCTGATGAATGCCTGATTATCTCCATTTATACATGTATGGGTACAGTAAACACAACAGAAAGAAGCACACTATTTAAACTTCTCAACTTGTTATCACGTCTTTTTTTATCAGGTCAACATTGACTGATTTGCTCCAAAGCAATTTTCTCAAGTATACACAAACAAAAGGTTTACTAAAATCTGTCAGCCTAATATGGTCAGTGGACTAGATCCATCAACATTGTCTAAAATATATTATATCATCTTGAGAAAGTGGGATGATTCATGATGTTGCCCAAGCTTATTAGAGCGAAGTACGGTAAATATGGCCTTGCTCCGGAAGCACAAAACAGTGTTCAGTTCTCATTGCCATTGTTGGTGAAAATCAAGAAATACAAACATAAACGTAGAGCTCTGCATGAACTATTTATGGATAACAATTTCAAATGCATTTTCAGTGCAGAAACTCATCAGCTAACAGGGTACCAAGAGAGACAGAGGCAGACAGAGAAAGAGGGCAAGGTGAACAGGTCTTACCGTTCTCTGTGTTCTCATGTTCGGTGTCAGTGAGGGTCAGGTTGGAGTTGGCCCTGCTGGACAGACATGAGCTGCGGCCTGACTTGGTGTTGCGGCCCCAGAGCCTGACAGCGTGTTCCGGAGACATGATGCCGTCTGTCTCTGTATCAGCGTCTGAGCCCACACTGACCAAGTAGTCACGGTGTGGCAGACCCTGGTCAGCCCGGTACGCCGCTACATGGGATGGGATAGCCTCGCCAAAACCAAAGTCTCTGAGGGAGAAATCAGTTCCTGCCAAAAGCAAAAGACAGACATGCACATTCACAAACACACACACACACAGTCAAGAACACATTCAGAAATGTAATTGGTCTCTTGCCTACACAATGACAACTTCCAATCCTTACATTAGTGAATGTAAAACAAGATAAATATTTTCACCATGAGAGGTGCAGTACTATATTTCCAGGAACACATCTTTATGTCCTCCAAACTAGACAGTAATTGTAGTGCTACAAGGAAATGACTGTACATTTAGTATTCATGGCGAGTAAAAGGCTTGCAAGCGGATGTTTTTGCAGGTCACCACCAGCTCATCTGGACACATTAGAAGGTCATAAAAGACATCAGGGAAGCGTTATCTATCTCACCCTACCTCACCCTACCTCATTAAAATAAAGTAATGATAATGTCAGTTCTTCCAACAAGGAATTCTAGAACAGTGTTTTTAATGCCACATTCAGAGACTGTGACAGGAAATTAAAATGACTTAATAATCTTATCAAATCACATATCTCTCTCATACATGACACCAGGGCTGTGCCCCAGACGCATCAAAATAATGACAAGTAGGGATGAGAACATGTTGGTATAATAGCTAGTTAGCTAAAAATACAAGGTCAAGAAGATTTTTCAGGTAATATACTGTACAAATCTTGCTCTCACCTTGCCTGCAGAACTCGTCTGCTTCATGGTGCACCATATCTTTGACCCTGGTGCTGTAGGCCATCCTGGTGTCCTGGTCATAGGCTTTGAGGGTCTCACTGGAGCTGTAAGACTTGGGGTTGACTTTCCCATCCTCGCTGTCTGCAGAGGAACTGGTATAGCGGCGCTCCGTGTCCCTCCTGGCTGTCAGAGAGCGGTAGGGTCTGCGTTCTTTGACTTCCATGGCTTTCCCTTACTTCTTACATCCAAGATAAGTTACACCGCCAAATTAGTCAAAGCAACTCTGTAAGGAAAAAAACACCAAGATGTGATGAGACATTTTGATGTTGGTTCGAGCAGGTATCATTCACACATTTGATTGAATTTTGCATCTGTAAGCAAAATCAAAATCAATGTTCCTCAATGTAATTACATGATGTGCACAGGGTATGAAGTGCAGTCTTTACTAGGAACATCACAGAGGGTGAACATGGCAATTTTTGTACTGGGTTTCTGCAATCTTCTCAACTGATTCCATAACAGATGGATTTCAGAGAGCAACTAACACACCTAGTGGCAGGTAATATCTGCAAGAATAAATAATGGTAAATAAAAAAGTGGTTTACAGAATGTAAACCTTTGTGAATGGAGATATGTCCACTCCGAGATGAGGAAAAATTATAAACTCATTAGCACTGGGTACATTTTAGCAATACATTCTTATCATTCATTTAATATCCTTCTATAAAAGCTCAGACTTATTGTTTCAGGTATGATTGCACAGCAGAGTCTGTAGAGTTGTGCGAGTGAAAAGTGAAGGGCTCCTAGGATTAGTTTTCTCAAAATGTAACAATAAATATTGCTCCTACACATTTTGCAATCACTTTAAATGTGATATCTTTAATGTATTAGACTAGCACAACAAATGGAACAGTAATCCATGGTGAACTATATTTTCCCCTTTAAAAAAAAAGCCTGTACAAAAGGCGTTTTTGTTGAGTTTGGCTGGAGAACTACCCAGAAACGTGGCTTTTTGTATAGATTGACAGCTGAAAAGATCCTGGTGATTAATGACTTGGGGACCAATACACAAGGACCTCCGCTGCAGAGGGGAAAAAAATGTTTTCACTTAGTGACTGCAAGAGCACTTCAGCTGCTTCTAACATTTAAATGAGATTCCTTCTGGGTTACCCATTTTTACATTGTGATCCTCAACATCGTATGCAAAGTTTTGTGGAGGCAAAGAATGTTTCTGAAGTTTCAAGAACATTCTATAAAGTCAATGTTTTTGTTTTAAAAGAGGTGGTTTCTGTCCTCTATTGCATATTCTGGCAGGTATGCAACAAGTTGCACCTTTGAGGCCATGTGAAACACAGAAAAGCCTTTGATAGAAACAAAGGCCTTGTACACTGTCACAGTGAAAATCTGTTTAAAGTGGAGAGTAAAGACTATCAAACTTTCATGGCATTTTAAAGGGAAGAGTACTTTGTATTGATCTGACATAAATGTGTATTTAGACCAGTGGCCATGACGAGAAAACTATTAGGTATTAAGGACATTTTAAAAGGTTTCACACATTTTACCTCACTTAACTCTAACTAAATTAGAACCTTGCTTAACAAAAAAGATAAGAAATGCCTGAAATGGTTGAAGATATTAATCACTTTCTTTTCTTTGAAAGACAAAGCTTTTTAAGTTTTCTAAGCTGCACAGTAAAGTCAAAAGCTGAATTCAAGCTCTTGACTTTACACAAAAGGACAAAAAAGCTAGATGTATATCTATACAAAGATCCAAAATAAATCTTAGTGCTCATGGACAAAATAAATAATGGTTCAGTGTCCATTTACAAAACAGCCCTGCCGACTGCAATTTTTTGACGTTTAGCTTCGCTGCTCATTATGGACGAATTGTATAATTTGACTATTAAAAACTTGGTTTAGAATGTTGCTGTATAGTGTTGGCCTAAGTCTGTGCTCTAAGGAATGGTAAAGGGCTTGGGTGGAACTGTCAATAATGTACAACATTTCAAAAAGATTATGTAAATAAAGATGATTATAATCAGCTACAAATTCCATATCAAGTCATGCAACTTAACCTGTTGTAGAAGATGAGTGTCAAAAAACTTTAAGCACACATCACAATAAATCATCGGGTAGAATGGGTGGGCGTGCAGTACCCATTAGCAGACTTGAGTTATGAGGAGTCGAACTGAATAGCAATTCTTAACACAGTTCTAATTGTTAGATAGTTCAGAGCCATTTGCATACATATTGTACCTCAATCTCCATCCAAGTATTTAAATGTTTTACTAAAACAAACTAATAAAGCTGTAGACAATGACAGCAATAAGTTACACTTTCTGGTCAGTTGTACCTCTTTGATATTTCTCAATGTTTTACATTAATAGCTGTGGTGTCATTTATGTGAGAAATTGAGTTACTAGTACACCCACCCAGGTCCCTAGACACACACTTGCATTATGCAGGAGAAAGAAAGAAAAAATTGCCATGTGACTAGAACAGTCCATACAGCCCATTGAGAGCACTGAAAGCTGTAGGCAGGCACCACTTAGGCTACTTCTTTTTGGGGGGAATCATTCACATGCCTCAGCTCTGCAGAAAACCCTCTTGGGTCAACAGAAAGGTGTGTTTTCAATAGAGGAGAAAAGCCTGGGGAAATGGGGGTGGGGGGGAGGGTCTGAATGGCCTGCCCACCAGATCTCGATTCAGCACTCCTAATGCAGTGTGGGGTGGGGGAGAGGGCACGGGGGGGGGACGCGGCTCAGAAGCCGCCTCCTTCCGGGATCAAAAGGGAGCCCCGCCAGCACATAAAACGGCATCGGTAAAAGCCTTAACGTAAACAAAAGTAGCCTGGGATCACTGCTGCTGCACTCTCCTTGCTACTAATCACTCCAAGCAATTCAAGGTTTAAGCCTGACAGAGAGAGCAGGGGCAGGAGTAATGCTTTCAATCCAACACAGTAAATAACAGGCAGAAGCAGCACATTTATTCACTTTCTACGTTGATGTACATTCCTGACCTTGACCGAGCATGGCAAAATGTTAACAGTGTTATGTCGATGCGATCTCTGAAATGTTCACTTATCCATTAACAACTAGGCAGCAAAGGATACAATAAATCTACGTTATGATGTGGGTCTGTTGAGGTAGCATTGGAGGGAAGAGGCAGCGAAGGGAGGGCAGAATGTTTTCTGAAATCCCAGACCACAATTTGACTCCAAGTGAGATTCCCTCATCCATCCATCCATCCTCCATCCATCATCCATCCATCCTGTTGGCTGCAGTGATTCCAGCATGGCTAGTGAGGACTGGTCAGGACAGTGACCCGTTTGCTCATTACTATGTGATTACTGCTCATTATCCAGGATAGCTAGACCTGAATATGATTTATACACCAGGCATGGGTGAAACCAGTCCTAATACCAGCTAAGCCAATATCAACTTGCCATAATCCACTGTGCTGGAGAGATGCCTGACCAGACCAAGCTCTTTAACGTCACATATGTTGGCAATGTGGCAATGCTGAGAACATTGGCCCTGCTTAGATTATGATGACCAAATACATGATCTGCTCCTTCACACTTCTGTGTACAATGCTCCACCATTACATGTCACCCCACTCTTCTAATACAGAATGCATTCCTCTACTCTCTACTTATATATTTTATTTTATTTTTTTATTATATATTTTATTTAATTCTAATTCTACTTAGTACTGCTAGTTTATGTACCCTTAGGATAGGGTTAGGGTTAGTCCACATATTTAAATTCTAGGTTCCTATATGTTTATCGTATGCACCTTCCTTTCCAAGCAAATTCCTTGTCTGTGCAAACTTTCATGGCGAATAAATCCCATTCTGATTCTTATACTTATATTACTTAGCAACAGGCTTTGCACCAAAACCAGAAAAAGAACATCATAGCAGGTGCTAATGCACACTTCCTTTTAGTGAAATGATTTTCTTTTCTGGAATACCACCTCAAAAATAACCCTTTTCAACACTGAGCATGCTGTCGTCGATGCTCCAGTTTTGCTGTGTTGTGTCTTGCAACACTATGTAGTAATATATTCCCTCGTTGAACAGTGTTGTTTTTCTGCAGAATGGCATCATGTGTTTCTACGTGTTGCAGTCACATGACTTCAATCTCATGTGGGGTGTAATCATTTCCACAGAATTTCATCAGGATACAGCAAATATGTCAGCTAATGAAGAGTTCTTAGAGATGAGCACCTATGTGCACCTAAACAAGACACATACATCTTGTTTTTGTGTCTTTTTGTTGTGAGGGTGGAGGGGGGGGGGGGAATGTTTCGTTGAGCTGTTATTTTGTGTATGTAGAAGTTGAAATTGTCCATGATTTAAATGCCAAAGACTGAAAAATGCTTTTGATGATGCTGACAACTGCATAATCTAGACACATTTCTGAAACAATTGATTGCTTTGTAAAGCAATACAAGTTTCTCATGGAATTGTAAGTTCATCCTTAGTGTTCCAAGACTTGCTTGACAAATTAAGACATAATTCAAACTAAATTCACTACATTGTTGAGATACAGCCAGGGCAGTTAAAATTGAGACCACAGTTTCTATGAAAATATATATTAATTTAACTTCGGGTTGTTTAATGAGACACATATAAATAGCTACACATAAATTTGTGCTTCTGGACATGCATTACTTTGAAAAGTTTGAAAATGTGTTAATCAAACATAAAATCTTTGATCAAAAGTCTTCAGACAGTTTTTCACACCGAAAGTATGGACTCACTTTTCTCCAGTAATCAGACTGCCCAGTGAACGTCCTTCTACTTTGGCTCACACTGGGAGTTAGGGTCTAAAACCAAGCTAACCAAACTCCTTGTGGATGGCTCCACAGTCCCTTTCAAAGACACCTAGAGAATCTTGCTGGATATTGAGCTCTCTGGACACCAATTACAACCTACTCTCTATGGGGGGTTTCAAGACTCCAGGATAACTACCATAGGTGGACTAAGGGAATTGCAGTACAAAGATCAGGGACTGCATAGGACATATCACTGCTAAGATTAACCAAATTAGGTCTTATTTTTATACTGTAGATTAACATATTAAAGAATATATTCTTTCTGATATTATCTCAGCTCAGATCCAAATTCGAGAAACAATTCAGGGACTGAAAATAAAAATGAAATAACAAACTGGGAGCACGGGAGGAAAACTATAACAGCTGCATTTTAGTTGAATATGTAGGAAGAAATGTTGGTTTTCAAAAAGCCTTTGGTTTTAAATTGTATCCTGACTAAATCAAGTCAGTGCTATGTACAGAAAGGCAAACACTAGGCTCACTGAAGCCTCTGAAGTCATTAAGCACAGCTTCATTTTATATTGTCTCTGTCTGAAACATCTTAATGAGAGGCTATTTTATGTCTTTTTTCAGAGCAAGTTAATTTATGTTTTACTACATTTTCCATATGAGGCTACACTCATTACTGTACTGTGTATTGACCAAACTGGCTCTCTTAATTCAATCTAAAACATTTTTCCTCTTCTCCCAAGTATATATGCACAGCCTGGCGACAAGTCGAACAGCAAGTATAACCATGTTTTAGAGACAATCACTTCAGCTCAATATCAATAGTAAAAAATCTGCACACACAGCAAAGCTCGGAAGGGGGTTTGTGCATGGTAATGATCTTGCTCTAAGTGCCTGACTGACTCATACCCGCCAACCCTGCTTTGACAATCCCACACTTCCCTTCCCTTTCGACGGGAAGGGTAAATCACCCTGTAGCTTCATCAGGACACAGATGACACCAGGTTTTACATTTTTTAATTAGAAGGTGTGGTTACCACAGAAATACGAGCTTTGTATAAGTTCCCCAAACCATCAACCACATCATTGCCAGGTGTAGAGACTACTGTAGGGGTACATTTTGACTAAAAGGAAGCACCAGAGTACTGTTGGATTTACTGAAGCAAGCAAATTGGTCCTTAACAGTTTATGACATGAAATAGCTGCTGGATGGGTGTTGACCTGCACTTTCTCTCTATCAGTTCCTGAGACTCCACTGGCTAAAAAGAGTGATAACGTATATTCATAAGAGAAACAAATTCACAAATGCCCATGCAAGTTTTTTACAACCTTCAAACACTATCATACTACAAGGCATATTATATTGTCCCCAATGAATGCTCCTACTCAGTGCCTCTGAAACTAAAAATAGAGGGAAGCTCTTTGTTTGCCTCTTTTCTTTTGATTATTGATGCGTAACAGGGAAATGTCCTTTCTGCTGTCAGGTCAGTGCACTGTATCTTTTATATATTAATCTAATTCCCCAAGTAAATTAGGATTGATCACAGTAGCTCTAGGCCACAATCAGCATTCAGGATCTAATCAGGGTAGTGCCCGGGATAGAAAAGGATCCCTCCATAAATATAAACCATATGAGAGCCGGCAAGTGGCCATAACACAGGGGTAAATGTGATTACCCTCTCCCTCTCCACAGGTGTGCTTTCAGCCTCCTGCCTCCAAAGGCTGCCAGTCAGATCTAATGCCAGAATGTGTGTCCTCGCTGTTGTTTTCCTGCAGCAATGGTTTTACATCATATTCCCTGACTAGATGTGAGTATGCCACGGTTCGCCAAACAATGCCCATAGAAGCTTGGCTCTGGTTCTGGTTTAGGAGGATCCTGTGAGACAGAATCTGTCAGAGGTGCCTCGCCCACCAACACCCGGGGTAATAAATTACCAAGAATTAGCACGTCATCCCCAGCTCCATAGCCCTCCACACTCTCTTATCTCCAATGCTGCTTAATGGATCTATTAACCAAATAGATGCAGGGGTAAACGGCTCTCAGAGTAAAAAATTATGTTTGGGCTTAGATGGTATGACTGTACTGAAAAGAGAATGGAACTGGGATGGAGGGAGGTAAAGAGATGTGCTGACTGGAACAGTCACTGTTCTATATTTTACTGAAAGCTAATGTACCGCTAATGGCAAAATGTCTGCAAAATGAAATAATCAATTGCCCTGTGAAGGCTAAGGGCCTCTACTTATTTGGAGCAAACAGGCTTTAGCACTGCTTCACTGTTTCATAATAACAGAAAATTATTTTAAAAGTATCTAATGCTGAATTAACAGGCATCAAGACAAAGCCACAGTTGTGTCATTACCTTATAGGTACTATCAATAGCAAACTCTATAAATAAACTACCAGTTTATTTTGCCCCTTATTTTGCCGCTTATTTTGCCCCCAAAAAGATATGCACTCAAACAGTCTTGGGCCATCTTCTAAGTTTTGGTTTTCCTAACTTTTAGAATAATGGTACTACAAAATATGCACGTCTATGACACAATTGTGTGGAGGGTGACATACAGGTAAAACCTGATGTTGTAGTCCCATTTTTATTACGGTTAGCTTTCTGTTTGCTACATCATTGCAGTGATGTAGTAAATTGATTTAAGAGACACTACTGTAAAATCTCTTTTTACTTATACACATTTTTGTGTACAATGTAAAAAAGTACTGCTGAATGGGAAGTCTGTTTCTGTGGCACCTTTGTCAGTGAGTTCTTCCGAAACCTGCCTCTGCAGCGATTAAAAGGACACTCACCATTCGATTGTTGTCACTGATAGTAGGGGGATGCTTAGAGGAGAGTTCAAAATGCCAGTCCTGTAGCTCATATCATAGTGGCATCTTTGGCACCAGCCTCTGGACTGTGATAAGCTGACAGCATGGCACAAAGCTGCCTGGACAGCTTATTAACCCACACCCGCTCAGCACCAGAGATAATCCAGATAGCCACTAGTCAGACCCTCAAAAAATGTCCCTGATTCTCTGACACCAATTGTGGAATCAAGCAATACCTGTCGGCACAAAGGTCAAGTCATTAGCAGCTGCACTTGGTAAATACATGACACCTCTCTGGAGAAACATCATCATCTGTCCACCATAGAACAGTACATTGCAATGTACACTGCTGCAAGACAGAACCATCACCACAGAAACAAACATTGCAAAATGAGGTTTGATTACTTGCTAACTAGATTAGCACAAAATGCACTAGGGTGATGCAAGTTAACCTTTGGGCTTTTTAATGAATATCCTCCACTGCTGAGTAACTAAGTATGCTGGTTCATTAAATAAACCAGGATCGGGGGTCCTCCTGGGGGTTGCACTTCTCATCTGTGAGGGCCAGCTGATGATGTCTGTATAGGTCTCAATAATCCCATGGACATATTTTGCATTAATTGGATCTTCTGTTTCTCACTTTATGTATGTTTTTTAGGCATATGGAAAGAAAGGCTATATGTGTGAATCAAAATATTTACATAGTTGATTTATGTAGAACGATGTAACTTTTTTTTGCTCAGGTTTAAGCTTGAGTTTCCTTGCAAAATGCAAAGTAAAATACGATTATTGTGATAACATACAAAGAAAATTATAAGTAGAAAGACCTACAATTACTTTGACCTTTCACAGAATGGGGTTAATTGAATAGACGGGTATGCATAGAGGTAAGCCCCTCTTTCATTGGAAGAATGTAGAGGGTAACTTGAAAATTGAGAAAACATCACGTCAAGTGTATTCAATGTCTCTACTGGAAGTGGGGTCAAGGATGGCCATATTGAGCCGTGAACATGTGTCCTCACCCCCATGATAAGCATGGAGCCTCTCCTTGACAATATATTGCCTTCAGCCCTTCACTCTTTTTATACACTATTATAAACCTGTTGTTAAAATTCTCTCAAAAAGAACCATTAACCCACCTTTAAACAATTGTTCATTTGAGGTATAATTTTCAACTGGAATTATGTAATTAGATCCACCATAAAAATGGCACCATAAAGAAAATGTTATAACACTGAATAAATAGCTCATAACTGAGGTTAGTGTGATTGGACCCTTTAAGGTAAGGCTGTCCTTACGCGGGTTCCAGATGGCAGACTGTGCTAATACTGCAGGATGCAATGTTGGTAACCTGAGTGTCCCAGGGGCCCCAGGCTCCTCTACTGCACTGAAATCAGGGCCAAGCTTCCTCAGCAGCCACCGTGCATGCCTACTCTACACAGGCACACAGACTTGGCTTGAGTGGGGGAAGAGGGGTGGGCAAATGCAGTGTTGAACAAAGCATGTTAACACCAACATTGTGTTGAACAACTTAGGTAACAGGCAAGGGTATGCTTAAGATCTCAGCTGAGTCTGGGGGTGCTGTGCTACTCCACAATTGAAACTCCATGCCTGTTTTCATCAATATATTCATCTTAATCTTAATAGATTGTCATACCATGTCCACTATGTAAACCATACACGGGCCTTGATAATGCTGAATGTATGTCATCTTAATGCATTTCAACAACTGAGCTTTCTTATATCTTTTTATTTTCTTTCTGACAAATGTAATATATTTTCGTTGGAAAATGTTTTGGTACACTTTAGCAGTTATTCTTTTTCATGTTAGATAACTAATTTAAAGCCATGTTGAATGGTAAAGCATTTATACTTGCGTCTTTCTTTCTTCTGAAAATAGCACAAAATCCATGAGCAAAATCCGTCAAATGAAGGGTGTCTGCTAAGAGACAAAGGACTGAATCAGGCATCAGTGGTGACTTTTAAAGCCAACAGCACTGACTGAGCCAGCATAAACTCTCTACCAATAATTTGAAAGCAGCCATCTACCATTTATCAACTTGATTAATACAACAACAACAAATTCACTACACTGGATCATTTGATTTTGACCTTGCTCAGGTTAACTGATCGACATTTCAGAAGCCAGAGGGTTCACACTAGCAAGGTAAGACTGCTCTTCTCAAGTTACTTGCAGGAGATTACAGTAAATAGATTGCAGTAAATTCAAACTGGTCATCACTCAAATGTAGGTGTGCAATGACACGGAAGATCAATAGACTGCTTGTGTGTGGTTATATTTGATAAATGGATCTGAAGAGCATTATATTAAAGTAATATATTACAACAAAGCTTTATGCTACATGGTTCCATAACATGCAACATTAAAGATCACACCATAATTACATGGGGTTACACCATATTTCTACAATAAACACAACTGCATACTACTATACAAGATTTATATTAACAACTAGGTTTACTTGGCTGTTGACTGAAATTAATCTGTATCTCTCATCTCTCATCTCCAATGATATTCTGCTGACTCAGTGCCCTGGCTGCCATTTCTTCCTTTCAAGTCATCTTTGTTGTCATTATTTAATCAAAGAAACTGGTGAGACCACCGTCTTTTTTTCCGTGTCCATGCATGTGGAAACAGATCTATGCTTTCTTCAATGAGACCACAGGCCACACTAATACAAAAGTTACATTACTGCAAAAGCATGGCTCAACTATAACCTTTTGTAATGCATGTTTGGCCAGAATTATGCCTGTCCAAGCAGGAGGAGAAGGAGTCAGACAGATATTGCAATTGACTTGCCCCTTTTATAAGTACCCCAGGAACATTTCAACAGAGGTCATTTTATCAAGGCGATGGGGGATCTATTGTATTCCAGCTGACTGGGGATCCATTCCCCAGATGCAGTTGTAATCAGATAGATTTACTAATCAAATAGGACCTCGTTACAGTTTACGGATCATCTCACTATCAATACTATGTTTTACTTCATGAATCCAATAGAAAAAGTTTGGAACTGATTTTAAATTTGATTGAATAATAACAATTTAGGAAACAGGTTGTTGCACCTAAATATTCCGCTATATGAAGCTAGTTCACTGATGCATGTCTAATAAGTGATGATATTACTTGTAACATTCACACATAAATCCTCTCACAATCTGCCCCTGGCCCTAGCGTATGTTTCTGTCAAATTGAATATTCCTTCTGGTCCCTTCCGTGACCGATCAGCCTCCAAAGGGAATATTGTACAGTTTTTGTAAACTGTAGGTCTACAGAATAAACCATAAACAAATCCAAAAAACAAGAGATAAAGAGCAGTAAAATAAATTAATTTGCACTGTCATTATATCTGTAGTTTTAAAGTGAGGAGTGCATGTGCAAAAAGGCAGGAAAATATACTATGGAGCAAGACGGTTACTGCAGGCCTGCTGTGTGCAGCCCTTTCTAATTAACAGCACCCATCTTCTTCTAACACAGCTGCAAAACACTAAACCTTCACAGAAGACATCATCTGCCTGTCTGCCGGCCAAGATTGTTCATGTGGATAGGACCACCTACTAGTATCTACCTTCCCATCATGGCAGTTCCTCAGCAGCATGCATCCAATGATGGTGAAAAGTCATAAAAGCAGATTTTACTAACTTTTCAAAACAATAATCTGCCTCTGCCTTATGAAAAAGATTCCATCTCCTGGACTTCCCATGGACCACATTTAGAACAACTATTTAAAGATATTTAATATTTAATTCATCCTGCTAAATATGCCATGGGCCAAACTAATGTTTTCCTCTTTCCAGAAAAGTAAAAATAGACTCAATGATCCTATAACATCCGTTTTAAACAAGCATACTACAGTAAGCTTCACGCAAGTGGTTGCTTATTAAGATCATTTTATGAACAACTAGGTACAGGCTGGTAAACTTAAAATCACCCTCATCAAAATCCTTACCATGCATAAATAGCTCATCAGTCAGATTGTATTGGAACTTGAGGAATGCAGAACATTACTGCATGCTGATATTACTATAAACCATTCAAATGAATTACATTGTCATTACATAATTATATTTATTACATGGTTACATTCTTAGTCATTATTTATTTTCTATTCAATATATAATTACACAAGAAAAAACACCAAACATGAAAGCAGATTTAGCTTGAGGACTATTGCTAAATTGAGGTGAAATGAGTCAGTGATACATTTAATCAAATTTGATCTAATGCCTGAGGAAGAATAAATCAGTAGATCAAAAAGATTGGTCAGCTAACAACACCCTCATGCTAAAACTTTAATAAACAGTTTAAGATTTAAGCAGTTTCACCTTATTTTACACCTTCCCACATTAGGAAGGCTCTACTCACTGGTGTAATATGTCAGTAAATGCATGAGATATACAAAGGAAAACGAGGCCTTTGTGTACCAGTGCCCATGTTATTAAGGAATGAACATTACTGGAGATGAAGCATATCTGAAACTTGTTCCACATAATCCCTTTATTTAAGGTTTTGTTTGAGTTTTTTCAGTTGACACTTGAGCCTCGGCAGTTGATGGCATTCTGATGGCCGCACTGCGATGTCACCTTGC
Organism: Hypomesus transpacificus; assembly: GCF_021917145.1. Taxonomy (NCBI): domain Eukaryota; kingdom Metazoa; phylum Chordata; class Actinopteri; order Osmeriformes; family Osmeridae; genus Hypomesus; species Hypomesus transpacificus. Next base: position 14,281,832 of record NC_061074.1, on the reverse strand, counting down.
ATCAGGGCCAATACCACTCGCCACTTGTACCTAACAGCACATTATGCTGAAAACAAAACAAAAGAGCATTTCTATAAAGGTCACCCTAGCATTCAAAAGCAGACCTGACTACACTGTAAAAAAGGATGATGATAAGTCCCTCTGACAGTAAGCAATGCTTGTATTGCACATCTATTTTTTGTCTATTTCTCTATACAATCTATGTATTGAACATCTATTTTTGTCCCTTTTTCCCTCTGCCCGTGTGACCCATTTATTTTCTTTAATATATTTGACTATAATGTAATGTGTACCACCTGTTAAAGCGTCTCATTAGAAAAGTCCAACAAAACCCAGACAAACATAAGTGGTTACACAGAACAGAGACCCATGTCAACGCAGCCTTGCCGTCATAATCCCTCTGGGATGGTCCAGACACCCGTTGCGGAAAAATACGACATATTATATTTCTTATCAAATTTGGCTATAAGGATACCAATTATTTACTTAATATTAATGGATGGTTTAAAATTTGTGACACACTATCATTTAAAAATGGTTGTCCTATATGGTTGTGTAACTTGAGAAGATACAAAACGGTTAGGCCCATCAAGAGTAAAGTAAATGGTTTCAATTTCTCATGTCAATATGGATGAACGAATATTCAAGGTCAGTAATTATTAAGTGCTTTGGAAATCAAGAAAACATAAAAAAGAAAGTGCAAAAGCCACAGTTAGAGTAACCTTTTATTCTAAATGAAAGTGCTGTAACTTCAAACATGGCTGGTTTTCCTCCAACTTGCTACTGCCAATTCAAATTTAAATCATGAATCAAAACCAAAATGAGACATGGCATTAGCTGATGCCCAAGAAGTGACAGGGGCCAACCACTAGCTACCTTCAAGGCAAGTTAGTGGGCCATATTAATATTTATATAAAAACAACTTAAGGGCACTCCCCTTGAGAGCTATCACTCCCTTTTGCTGCCTTACAAAAAGGAGTGCAAAATACATTGACAACTCCCTTTGAGCGCAACCATGCAACTGAAAGCCTTTGCTAGCCAGACACACTGTGAGTCTTGAAAATGTGCCAGTTTGTACTGTATACTGCAAAATACATTGACAACTCCCTTTGAGCGCAACCATGCAACTGAAAGCCTTTGCTAGCCAGACACACTGTGAGTCTTGAAAATGTGCCAGTTTGTTGTTGCAACAAAGACACTTCCAAATCTTGTTTGGGGTTTTGACAACTTGCATCACAGTCTACAACTCTTGTTGCATGCTACGTACTAAACACTATCACAGACACCACATGTTATAGTTTGCATTGAAATTTTAGAAAGAAAGCTGTCATTTTCAGTTAGACAGGTAAATACAAAGCTTGGGTTGGCAACTCTCAATATTCAGTCATACAGCTGGTTTGTCCCAGGAATTAAATATACTGGTGTGACAAAATTCCATGTGGCACAATCAGTGCTATACATTTTAAACAGGCCATAGTCACAGGGATGTTATTTACAGTATATAAGAAGTATACAAAAGTGCTCCCTTTCCTTATATTGATGCATGGGCATGTATGCAATTATCTTAAACACTAGCGTAAATGTAATCTGAAAGTCTTAATGAAAATCAAGCCAATGCAGCATGACAAGAAAACAAGCAGCAATGTGTTCAATGCATGATAATGCTTGGTAACACATTACATTAAGGTTACACGCACTTACCACACAACTATAGCAATACATAGAAACAACTACTTGTAATGGTTTTAGTAGAGGTACATCTCTAGTAGGGATGTCACGAGAACCGATACTTACGTACCTTCCGATGCTAAAATAACAAAAACACCGACGATGCCCATTTTTTTGAAGCACCGTAAGTACCGTGAGCGCCGATGCCAGATGTTAGCATCGGTGCTGCGCCTTCAGGAGTGTTCCAGTCGACGTTTACATTAAGAAAAACAAGATAACAACTGCTGCTTTAGCGATCGCCCCGCTTCGACTTGTTGACAAGAAAGGCAAAAAAAGTAGTTTGCGTTTGAGGCAGATGACCGTGGCGTTATAATTAATCCGCAGAAGCCATTATGCAAAAAATGCTACCACAGTCTTCAGACCAAGGGGGAATACTTCCAATTTAGCTAAGCACCTGAAAGATCGTCATCTGGATTTGTTTAAAGAATTCAAGGCAAGTTCTGATTCAGTTCCAGAAGAGGCGCAGCACCGATGCTAACATCTGGCATCATACAAAATAAATCAATGTTCGTTGAAGTCGCGGCGAAATTCTGAATACATCCAAAGAATGCTCTTTTTCTGTTTGTTTAATCTGTCATACTAAAATACACGTTACATGATGTTTGAGATGGTGGGCACGTGTGTTACAATGGCTTATGTACATAGTTTAGGTTAGCTGTAGTTTTAACGTTAGCCCATACTATGGGCTATAGCTTAGAAGGTAAACTCATGTCATGTTCATCTTGTTAGCTGAATGGCTTAATTGCACTTTATTATGTTGTGCTATGCTCTATTGCACATGTTTTGTATGTCTTTGTAGGACATTTTGCTATTTTTCAAATATTTTAAAGAAGTTCATGGTTCAAGTAGCCTACATGGAATCTTAGACAATCCTCTTTTTTTTTACCATGGTATCGAAATTGGCATCGAGAATCGTGTTATTTTAATGGTATTGGCACCGACTACTGAATTTTTGGTATCGTGACACCCCTAATCTCTAGGTAATTCCATGGTAGTCAAAGCAACAGTGTGCAATGTTGCAAAACGCTTTAAAGGGTTAAATTAAGTCTACTGTAGTGCACTCCATTGCACTAAAATAATTTCTGATCTTTTCAAACATTTCTACACTTCTCTGCTCAATATTAGTATTTACGCAAGCAAAGGCCAAATACAATGAAAGTGCATTTAGTTCCTTAATGTGAAACATTAAAAGCATATATTTACCCATATTTCATTCCGATACTGCTGATGTATTTCATGTGTGTTGTGGACTAATTTATGATCTGAATGTTTTCCTACAAAACATTTTTATTATTTTGGATATCCCCATTTTTGTTATTCTTTGGTTTTACTGGTATTGATTTGTATCTTATATGTAATCTAAATTCCTTCTGCAATTCTGACCTTGCACACTAGACACAAAAAGAGGACTGTGGGCCTCATGAAGGCTACGTACATTTGCAAACGTAGTGTTATCAGCGCCATGGCCAACCCACAGATTGCACACGCTGTGATACTTCAGTTTACGTCGTATTTACGAAACCTGCAGTTCATCCGCTAATAAGCGTCTTTCTCTGCCCACTATACCGTAAATTGCAAGCATTTAAATGCACAATTGAATGGGCCTCCTTCTCTCTATCATGGATCAGCCACCAAAGTCAAATCAGCGAAAACCAAGATTTAGTGATAACGAAATTGATGTGCTTGTTCATGAGGTAACAGCGAATTTAAATATTATACAAGGCCGGAATTCCACACCGACACAAAAAATGCAATCTGGACCGAAATTACAAATTCAAGTAACTGTATTGCATGGCTGCCTAATCTGTAACGTGTAATGATTTTGTGTTCACTCAACTGAAAAAGTATGATCCTTGGCAAAAATCCTTTCAGATCGTCTCCTCGGCCTGTGTTTTCGTCTTGCTCGGATTACTGCTGTCATTTCACCAGGAAGCATTTGCGGGGGAATCCGCGTGCATCCAGGTTTACACCTGCTTTTAAGAGGTGCAGAATTTTCACCGCCAAGTGGAGGCACACTTTCACAGGCGGTTTCTGTACATACCACGGAATACATAATTAGGCGCACTTTACGAATCCCCTCCCATCTCTTTATGGGAAAGTCCCACTTTCCCCTTGACCCTCCCGTGAATGCATTTGCATGACACGGAAAAGCGCAATTTGCCATTTTCAGTTCCCGCGACAGGCAGACTGCGCTTTTACCTCAGTTTATATATACCTCGCCATGCTTTTACGAAATTTGTTTTTGCAAATTGCAAAACAAATACGCCTGAAGTGAGCGCAAAAGCGTTAGTATATGAGGCCCTGAGAATTCATCTTCAGATTACAATATGTTGTGGATTAATTGGGGATAGGTATATGGCAGGTGGTACAACAATGAAAGTAATTCTATATTAATTTCACACACACAATAAAAAGAAAAACACTTGTTCACACATGACAAGCCACCTATACAGCATAATTCGATACTACCAGAATTCTTTTTTTAATGTAAATGTTCATCAAGTGTTTCTTTCTTCAATGCAAGAAAATATACAGTTGACAAAATGACATGAGGGAAAATAGAGTGGCAAAGTGCCACTTTTGTATCTTTTAAAAGCTTTGTGCATCACTGAATGTTTCTTTCCCCTCAAGTCAAGTGGAACACAAGATGTGTGGACATTGATGCTGCATACAAAGTCATCGATTTAGGAAACCTTTCTATTAGTTTTTGAGAGAATGATGAGAAAAAAAACTGGATTTACATTGCAGCATCAAGGGTCAATCAAATGTTATTTTCAAATAATCTATGCACAGATGGAATAGGAATAGGATAAATGGAATAGGGGCACAACAATGAACTGAGCTCAGTTGGTACCTACTAAGTAGCTTAACTAACTGTATACAATAGCTGTTCCAATTGAGGGCTTTCATAAATAACATATAGGCTAGAAAAATGTCCACCAAAACACACCAATTACCCATACAACATTGCTCTTCATTCCTGCTGCTCGAGCCTCACTGTCATTCAAATCAGACTAAGGTTAGCTTGGTGAACATCCTTCTTTCAACCGCAAATCACTGGGGCCTAATTACCTGCACATTAACTTCCATTTCACCATCTTGCATAAGATTATCTTGCCCATGATAAAATGTCACAAGGGAGGCTGTTCTGATGGGAGAACCCACAGAGGCAGAAGACACCAGGGTCACTTTGTTAGTCTGATGGCAGTAATGTATGTGATGCCTGTCAGAGGAGGCACCCTTATGTTAACCTTCAAACACCAAAAGGACATTCTTATTATATGTTATCTTGTTCTTGCTCTACAGGATCAAATGACTTGTACTTGGTATGCTCTCTTTCTTGTTGAGTTCAAAATGAACCAAAAAACAATACGGACATTGAATATGTATATAAGCATTGACTCCTGTATGGTTGGATGTAAACGACAGGCTGGGGAATTTAGGATTATGTTGTTCTGTTAAACATGTCCAATGCACAAAACAGCACATTTTAAGTGTTAGAAAAGTGAAAGTCATAAAAAATAATTCTTCGAAATTAAAGCGACAAAAGGTGTAATCTGAGTACTAAACCTTAAAATTGTGATTAGCTTCCACTGGCTAAAGTGAGTCATCTTTGAAATTGCGACGTGTGTGGCATGACATTTAGAACACAAAGGGTATTCTGTTATTGCTGGCTCTCCAGTAGAAGAGATTGTACCCAATGACTAGGGCTCAAGCACATTTTTTAACAACCCTCTACAACCCCCAACTAGTCTTGAACTAGATAGGTTTGTAAAGTTAAAAAAAGATCTGGTGTACTCAGTCTAATAAATGAGCAATGTAATGCTTCATCAAAATTAATATGATACAGAGATTGTCTTTAAATTTAAGATGGATACCATGGGGGTTGCTGCAGGATTTTGGAGAAAAAAAACTAAACCCGGAGGACAAATGCTGTAGTTCCCTCTATAATGCTAATATATCCTGATGGACTCAAGTCATTGTGTTTATACAGGATCCTTTGCTAATAAGATATTTTCCTACACCGTTACACGTGCTATAGCTAAAATGCACAAAAAATGACCAGAAATTTGAACAATGGTTTGGGATAGTGCAAGAGAATAAAGGTTCAGAGCTAAGTTCATATTCACAGTCCTTGGAACTCTTACAATTTAATTCCTAGTACGAGTTTCTAATCAAGCAATGCCCTTGATTGCTTAAGGAAAAAGTTGTATCCTACGTTTTGAGAAAACACTCACGTACTTTAGCACAAAACTTAATGAAATCCCAAAGGTTTGGCAGCACAGATTATAGCAGACATGTTTATAAAAAATGCTTTTGATTGCACTAAATATAATGATGTGCTCAACTCTACAGGTTGAAATGAAAGTTTGTTTCATGGTTTCATACATGGAATTTGTTTTTATTTAGATATGCACTGTTCCCAAACCATCACTTCTCTGGAGTTGAGCTGACCAGTCCGCAAAGAAATGAGAGCCAGTGCATTTCCCAGCTTTCATGTCCAATAAGTGCTGTAATCGTGACGGCTTCCCATTAGTCCTACGTGTGATAAATCACAGGATGACAGACTGCAGTTTCAACTAAACATAATGCTCTGGGGTGGCCAATTCACCCCCATCCACCACCACCACTACCACCCCTGTGTTGCACTCACTGCTGCCATTAATAGCCACCATGTTGAGTGGTGGAAAGGAGAAGTAAGGTTTAGAAATCTAATACATTGACAAAAATGATGTCCATGACAAAATAACATACTATATTAAACATCTTCCTCATGCGTAGTGTAAGTAGTGTTTGGATGGGCTACAAAGACATGTTATGTAATTGTGTAAAATTGATGGGAAACACACTTTAAAGTTAAAGCTATAGACATCACTTTGTAGTTACATGATAGTTAACCATTCGTGTAAAGTGTGGCAAAATGATATAATAAAGGTAGAATTATATGTAATTAAAGAAAAGCTTTCAGTTTTGTGCAAATTTGCCATGGAGCAGTGAAGGGAACAAAATCACTCTTGAAAGGACTTGATGTACTCACAACAACTATTACTTCCCAGTCATACTATCCTTGGGATAACTCCTGAGGGAAGAAGGCCATAATAGTTTATTTCCCATCATGGTTTTGTCTTTATCTGACGCCAATATGGCTTCAATGTAATCAAGCACTGCAACATTGTGTACAACCTAATACACTGGTAGAGAGATTTCATAATAATATGTATTAACGAAGTTGTGTAGTTTCAGTTTTAAAAGAGGGTAAATAAGAAAGAAGAACAAAAACAACATCTTACATTTGCGGGACAGAAATGTATGTTGCACAGGATCAGTGCTCTGGTGGCTCCTCCGAGCTCATCAACTTTGATAAAGACAGCCACAAGAGTATAGCCCTGTCCTGCAAAGGTCAACCTCCACAAGGTTCCCTAACAACTTCAGACTTAACACCTCCACCAAACTCTTGACACTAGTTGATGGAGCCCTTTGTATTCTTTGCAACCAATGAGAGCACTTGTGAGCTTAGCACAGTACTCTTAGAACTTTATTGGTCTGCAGGGTAGACATGACTGACTGAGGTCTAACACAAATGTGATATATTTGCATGATATGTAATGCACTGGAATAACACTGACTGCCATTACATGAGTATGAGAGAATTATAAAAATACATTTGCCCTCAGAAAAATAAAAAACACGTTCAAATGATGTGTGTGTGTGAGAGAGTGAGATTGAGGAGAGAGAGAGAGAGAGAGAGAGAGAGAGAGAGAGAGAGAGAGAGAGAGAGAGAGAGTAGGAGAGACAGAAATGCTGATTTTATCATTACTGATTGTAATTTGATAACTTGATTAACTGGGCTTAATATAGCTCAACTGTTAAATTTTTCTTACGCATTAATATATATTCATGTAGGCCTATTGGGCATGTGTAATCAAAGTAATGTAAGCCTAGTCTTTTAAGAAATTATTTAACATTTTAAAGTCTGGTGTAGGCCATGTATCTATTTTTGTGTATGTCTCATTTTTCTTTAATGGTTCGGGGGTGACACTATTACGATTGCATACTTCGTACTTCATTGAAATATAGTCCCGTAGTCAAGAATGAACAGCCTACAAAGCATTTTGAATTACTTACTTCGTGAAACGCTGTTCAAAAATCACATCAAATGTATCAACAAACCATGTATTGTAGCCAACAAATCGACGCGCGTACGCCTCTACACAAGCCGATGATCAAGAAGTAGGCTACACAGCCTACTTACAAACAATGTTTCCTAAAACAGCACCGTGGTAGACCGTTGTAGCCTATTTGTCTATGATATTCTCAAAATATGAAACGTGCCGCTAATTCCATGCACTAGTGTTTGAGATTCCGCATGATTGAAACTGCACAGCTCAGTCCGTGATTCTCACACGCACTATACAGGCTATTCCTATTCTGCTGCATGATGGTCTCGTGCAGCTGTTGAGTAGCGTTAATATGAAGAAAAAAAAATGTTTTGAATCTTACCATTCTTAAGAAACATCCAACGTGGTCTGTCGATTGTTGAGGTCCGCGACCAATATCTGGAATTGATCCCAAATGTATGTGTGTTCCGTTGAGAAAGGTCTAAGACAAGTATTTCATTACTGGCGATGTTCTGAAAACAGATTTCTAACGTTACAGCATTCCTAAGGCTGCAGTTAGGATGTGAGGCAGTTTATGTCCAACATTCCCCCAAAAAACGACTGACCAGTTGACATGAGACCACACTACACACTATGGAATTCGCTGAAATCCATGAACACACGACTGCACACGATTTGCCACACAGATATGAGTGTCGCTCCATCCACTATCCCCTGGAATGATAAGCAATGCACTCACGATTTAGGCTAGGTTGTACCATTATGGGAGAAAGGGGTGCGTGGTCGCCCCCTTCGGTGGTCTACGCGTCTTCGTATTTTCTTTGACTGTTAACTTCAAAATGTAATTCTATATTTTGCTGGCCTAAATCAACATTTCAGACAAATCTCATATTTTATGAACAAGCTAAGAAGATTCTACCGTTGAATCTGTAACTGTCTCCTCAAGGAAATGATCAAATTTCATCAGCAGTCAGTTTAAACCTCTGACATCCAGATTAAATAGGTTAGCAGAGGACAGCACCTCTGTGTTGTTCCACCTGACACCACTTGTGTTTGACCATGTCACTTGAGTTGTGTCTTAAATCCTTTGCTGCCATACTTTTCTTCAATTCCTAGGTTCTCTGTTGGGTTATAAAGGAATGGTCAAAAGTTATTTGCCCTGGAAGTACGTTGGGTCCCCCTAAAAACTAGAAAGGGGCCAGAAAGAGGTATGTGTGAGATTTAATTCAGTGCCTTATCCCTGAAATTTAATCTTGGCCAGGCTTGGGGTCTTACTGCTCACTGCTTGGGAATAGATGAGTGAAAAGTTCAATATTCTTTCAAATGCAAAACCAAGCAAGACTAGGTTGGCATTGTGATCGTGTCATTGTGGGCTTATGAGATCCTCCATTGACAGATAACAGGAGGATGAGGATGTCTCGAAATGAAAAGTTTCCTTTGTGGCTGGACATCCTCTGGTTCTTGTCTGCAGGTAGTTTAGACATGCAAGTCACTTTAGATTTCATACTGTCACAAAAACATACATTAGCTCGGATCAATCCAAATACTACAGTGCAATGGCATTATTTTTCTCACTAGGCTTCGTATGCCAGTTTTGTTACAAATAGTTATAGTAACAAATATAAATTTAAATAACAAGTTGGAGTCAAAAGGTAAAATTTCCCACCATATGCTGCCCTGTACAGTATTTGTATATTGCATAGTACAGATGAAATAGGACAATTCCAACAACAGGGGAGGATATCCACATTACATTCAATTGGAATCTGCTGAACCGTACTCATGCTGTTTCTGTCTGTCGTTCCTGTGATTTTTGTCTCGAGCAACAAGCTTGTCAAACGTTATCATTAATAAATTATCCATTGTAAGAGATCAATAGTCAAATCTAAGTTCCATAGCACATTTCTTCCTGTCCATTCTGGACATTAATATATACATGGAGATGGATGGAAATTGATTTCAAGAGATGATAGGGTTTCATAACTATGTAGCCTCTTTTGCACTCAACTTAATTTCAAAAGCACTACAGACATGGAGATTCCACTAACTTGATTAATATTTTTTCCAGTGCCACTAGCTGTTGCTCAGCCTTTATGCTAATCAAGAAGAAGCAGAAACGTAAATACTGTCCCTTTATCTGAAGAATGTCCCAGCAGGAGCATAGTAAGATCTTAGTGAGGTGAAGCACAGACTATAAAGTATGTGAATTATAAAAAATACATTGAAAAATAATCCAAAATGGTATTACAATTCACCAGACTTCTTTTTTCTTTACATCGATCCGAATACCAACTCATGCCATGAACCATTACCATAGTTGTTCGGGTGGCAGTAGCCATGTGACCCCCAAAAATGATTCAGTCATTACATTTGTCAGATTGTTCTTGCTTTAAAGGATTGTAATCTATAGTAAGAAGTAATTTCAACACCCTCTTTGCGCTGACATGGATGTAGCCTCAATGCAGATGAGATCACAAAAGAATGGAAAGGTGATGTGAGCTTTAGCCTAGTTTTTGAGCATATTAATATCTGGTACGTCATGGAGCTGTGGAGGAAATGGACCTTGGAAAGTAAAATAAGACAAGGATATGAGCCGCCCTGTGTTGTAAAGAGATGTGATAATACTGATCTGTACAGAAGTTAAAGCTGCACACACTGTAGGAGAGCCTGGGGGAAGGCTTTACTTTTATTCTAAAATCTCAGTCCAAGCATGGAAAATGCACATTTTGCAATAATACGTCTGTTTGACAGTATTGTCCACCCAAAAAGACCATGTCCCATGTAAGTGAATAAGGTATCAATAGAATGTAGAAAGATTCTGTAAGGGGAATCTTGCGGTATATGCTTATTGAAACTATTCTTTAACTGTCCTGACATTTTAGGTTTTGTGATTTTGGTGTGGGTGCACATTGCTTGGGAATAATTAGTATTGAGACCTGCCAGATCTGAGGATATCTTGATTAATTCAACATTCTCCACATATCATTTTAGTAATGGGGTTATTCAAATTAAAATCAAGATTAAGTTCCATTAACATCACAGTTGTTGTGACTGAGGCTCAATACTGTGTTTGTCTGAACACCTCACTTTCTGATTTCCCTCTACGACACATTGTCTGTGGTATTTAATTAGCTTTACAAGAATAGAATAACTGTTCTTTATTCCAAAACAAATATAGTCCTGCTATTGGATATCCAACAGTTTGACCACGCAATGTTAAGAACATTTAGAACAGGAATGCTATACAATACTTTGTTTAAATTAAGTGAATGTAATTTGGCATGCATATATTTAGTGTGTTTTTCATATCAAACTATTATAATTTTACCCATGAAATCCTGTCATCTCCATGACCTGAGAGTTATCTTGGCAAATGCAAAACATTATTGATGACCTAGGGAGATAACACCTGCTTGTCTGTCAGAATCAAGTGGCAACTCTCAACACCCTGATCGTTCTGTCTTAACACAAACTGATGGGTGGTGTCACCGGCCCAGGGTCACTGCACCATTTCAGCACTGCATTAAGTTAGAAATTCAACACCACTGACATTTGTTAATGTGTTGGCCCAAGCAGGAGTCTGAGACAGCTTCACATACATGTGGAGCTGTTGGAAGTATGTGTAAACAAGGTAAGTTTCTGAAAGTTGTGCGGAGGTGAGATGATCACAACTTGACCGGTTTAGGTATGCCTGGAATGTAAATGTGATCAAGACTTTTGCATCAGATATTATTCAGAAGGACCAACCAAAGGATCAGAAGCCTTCCTGAGACATTCTGGGCTCAACATCATCAAACATCATCCCCCAAACAGTACATCAAATCCCTGACTAGCAGAAAGACAAGTGGAGCAAATAAGTGTGAAGATTCAGATAATCTTGTGTTGTGAGTGTTGTGACGAGCTGATAATCACCTATGTCACAGGGATTGGAATGAGAAGAACTAAAAGGCATAGTTTAGGTTTAGAGCAAATGCTGATCTCACTACTGAACATGTAACCTCTGCTGTTGTATTGTACCTCTAGAAAATTAGAAACACATATATACAACATCATGGGTGATTACAAGGTTGTATTTTAACTACTTCCATAGTACTTTAATGGGTGGCTGATACTACTTGTGGTTGCAAATGTTGCTTCTGAATTAGGAGGTATAGAATGTTTATTTTTACCATTACCAAGGTCAGAATGACTCTGGCTATTTAGCACCATGACTACAATTACTGACTGACAAACAGGAACACTGTTAAGACAAATGATTGTGATCATGGCCATGCAGTGTCGCCATCTGATCCCTGTGTGAATATACAAGGCTGAGAGGCTCTTTCGTGCACTTCAGGAAGAGTGGTTATTCTGTGTCTGGTAGGGCTCACTTTTCTGGTGTGGAGAATCTTTAACAAGACTGTAATTAACAGTCAGTAGCGGCACAGGAAGCAGCAGGTATAAGCAAAAGCAACTGTCCAACAGTTTTGTACACATTAGGTTCTTGGCCTAATGAATGAATCTCCTCTCCTTTCACTTCCTTTCATACTTTCAAACTGTGCAGGGTCACTTCTAATTTTCATTCCTGTCAGAAGTAAATCCTAATCAACCTTAATTATTGAGAAAAAGCCCCCCCACCTACTTCCAAAATGGTGTCCCTTTTGTCAGTTCTTGAATGGTGAATAGCTATTGTCTGTGGTTACTTATTAATAGTTTGAATTGCAAAAATTGAAAAAATCATTTAGATGTATTTGTTTAATAATATTAAGGAAAGACGATTCATATGTGTTGTGTTTAATGTGTAACCATTTTAGATCATTGTACTATAGTTCAAATATTGTATGGTTCTGGGTGTGGAATTCAGACTCAATTTGATCTGTGAACCAGTTTTTTGACAACTGACTTTACCAACTACTAAGCATCTTACTAAAGCTTAATTAAGACAACCTTTTAAATCAAATACACTTGGGATTAAACTGTAGCAGTGGCAAAATCCTCAAGGTTAAACCCCAACCAAATCATGATTGTCCAGAGGCATTATGGGTGTACGGCATGTTAGTATACTACCAAGTAGTTTCATGCCTTAATGGATGTAAACACTGATGTGCTGGACAACTGGAGATACTTTAACTCACAATTGGAAGTTGTCATGCGGTCATACTTTCAGAAATTGCACTTGTCAGAGGGTAGATGTACCCCTTAAGGCAGTCTGCTATGACAGGTTATACAGATGTTGAAGCAGGTTTGAAAACTTTGAAAACAATATCCAGTAAAAATTTACATTACACATATTAGCTGTAAAACTGCACCGGTCAATCAAATCACATGATCCTATTTGCAAAATTAGAGCGTTTAATATCCGTGACCTTAGATGTGTATGGAAATATAAAATAACCTATTTCTCCCTGGGGGAAAAAAAGCTAAAACTAAAATGCCTCAGCAAGTCAGTTTAAGGCAAAAAAAGGAGAATGTGAGTAGCAATTCATCCATGGAAAATTAAATATAACCCTGGGGAAACATGTCTAAATATGCAGAGAAAATTTCCCCCCCAAAACACAGTGAGCGCAACAACATTCATCCGGAGAAGCTGTTCTATTTTCATTTGTCAGACTCAGGGCAGTTGAACATTTATTCACCAGATTTAGGAAAGCACCATGAGCCATAAATGATAACACTGCAGAGTTTTGAACAAAGCCATTTTGCAGCGGGCTATTGAATTTGAGTTGAGCTCCCCAGGTCATTAGGGAGCCCTGCATGTGGCTGGCTCCGCATTCCAAAGCTAGCTGGGTTTGATTGTTTGGCTCAGCTCTTTACTTCATTAATGCACATGAACTGCTCCCAGGCACCCTCGTCAATGTTAATGAGCATATTAGTTTGCTCTGGGGCCAGCCACTGTCTTTTCATCAAGTTAATGTTGGTAGCAGATGCAGGGTTCCATGTTCTTGGAGACAGAGGACAGTGAGGTGTGAGTCTGTAATCGCTCCAAGTCAAAAGGTAAGGACAGTCCATGCAGTAACCTTCAGAACAAAGCACCCACGATAGAGGCTGACTAAACCAAGGGCTTCACATATCTCAGTCAGGGGCATTGTCATATGAATCAACAGTGGTTTTTACTCCTTCCCTTCTTTGATACAAGTTGCGTCCTCTATAATTAATCTCGCCACTGCATTGACACAGAATACAACTTGCAAAAGCAATATGGTAACCCTGAGTTTTACTTAATTAGGTGTATGAAATTATGCTTATCCTCACTCTGTATAAGATTCTGATGTGATTAGCAGATTAGGAGAATGCACTCTCCTTGTCCTCGGTGTGCCGACCACAAGTGATCCAATCATGGCTCGAGAATAAACAACTCAACAGAGATGATTGATGCAAGCATGTGCAGAGATGGAGAAGAGGCGAGAGAGAGAATGAGAGAGGGAGAGATGATAGATGGAGTGGCAGGGTATGTGAATATGGCTGAGATCTGACACATCCATCCCTGCTGTCCGAGTGTGATTGATTTAAAAGTGTGAGCTGGACACTGGGAAGCCGAGTACCCTGCAAAGGAGCCTCCCAGGTAACAGTGGGGTCTTCCAGACTGGACTAGAGATAAGTAAAGGGGGCTTACATAGCATCACACCGCACCATGCCACCTTGCTACAAAGGCTGCCCAGGCTCTCGAACCACAGAGCCGATCAATTACAGCTGCAGCCAGACTGCTGTGGCTACTACACCCTGGCTGCTCTACTGGTTTTTGTAGTTGTACAGGCAGGGTTATTTGAGGTATTTCTATTTCAGCATCATCACAGAAACATGTCCTTAGCCATGCCAGGAGAATCATTAGAATATAACGTGTTTATTTATTTGTTATAAGCTATAAGGATTAAGAGCATATTTGTGGCTATAATTCCTCCATTTGGTGACTGCGAGAAGTAATCATGCCAAAATGATCATTTAGTAAAAGGAAAAGAGGCAAGGGTTTTCCTCCATTACTACATGCTTGCATTCAGGTATAACAGGTAGTACCGCTGATCTCTGTTCCCAAGTAATGTATGTTGAGTGTAACCAGAGACTATATAGCTTTCAAAATTGAGCCACTTCCATGGTATGTATGTTTGTCAACTCATTTATACCTTACTGATGGTTGATCTTTACAGCATATCCTTCAAGCTTCGGTGATATTTATGGTTATATATACTTGTTTTCACAATGTTTTGTGTAATGCACATCAAATGCACATAATCACACGTGCATATTTATAGTCTCATAACAACAGTCCTAACTGGGATAAAGTAATGAAGATGCATTAATTTCAAAGTCATTACTTGTGTATAAAAAAAGTGTGTTTTATGTAGTAAGTGATGGTTTGCAAAATGTAAAGAAATAGAATATCACAACCCTATTTCTACCGATGTACGACAAGTGTTTCATGATACACGCTATACACAACCCTATAGTAGAGCAACAAAGAGTATATTGCCACTGCCTTGATAGGTTGAATAATTATGTATAGGAAAACATTTTATGCACTGTTAGAGTTAGTATTGTGGTGGCTACTTTTAATTAATTTTATTTTTGTGCTTTTCGCAAATTATAACTCACCATATAATAAACGTTTTCATTTTTTTCTTTTTCATTTCCATAATGTCTTACGGTAAGCTTGTTCTATAATGCAACAAGCATTCACATCATTTTATTTCGTAGTTAGTCATTTAAACAGTTTTATGAAACCATAAAAGTAACTAGGTCCGCTTGACTATTGTGGCAAAATGGCTGGGTCATTAAACAGATTCACTTTCTGGTTCACTTGGGCCCATAGACCGTCTGTCTGATCAAAGAGAATGTTTCAAAACTCCTGCACAGTAGGCCTAGCCTATCTGCATTATTTACATGTGGTACAAACATTATGGGCAGATCATCCACCACACCAACCCATAACATTTGTATGTGTCAAAGTCCCATAAAAACAATTTAGGGGGAGTGTTTTTTTATCCTCAGAAACTAAAAACTTTGCACAAATTTATCAAGCCCTCTCAATCCAACAGGTTTCCACTAGTTAAATCCAGGGGACGGTTTTGACTAAGGTTGTTCATTTTCTGTTTGTTCATGGGTAGGGAGGATCATGTGATTTGGGGAACACAGCTGATAAAACCAGCCTCCAGAGACAGACTGTCTAGAGCTGTGCTCCGTAGCAGCTGGCATAATAGGTGCCTGTGCAAATACACACAGTATGTGGAACACAAATACTTTCTTGTTTGAATACATCCAGACCAAGCAAAAATACCCAGATGTAATCTTAACTTGGTTATAAATCTTTAATACCATTATTTGTTTAAGAGGTAAAATAATGTGTATATAAAGGAAAATACAAGTGAAATAGTACATCAACTTTGTTTTTCTGGTCCCAACCTCTGAACCCTGAAACAGCCTGACTGTGTACCTGCCTGAGTCTGCCTTGAGGATGACAATCCCTGCCTGCCCTGACTACTCTTTAATCTACCTCCTTGTACCTGTAAGATCACAAACTTACAGCCACAGTATCTGCCTCCTTGTCTTCATTTGGACCTAGCTTGGGCTCTCAAGGATACTCGCATCTTGTTATGCTCCTCACGACACTGCATCTCTGTGGGTCACATTGCGTGCCAGGTTTTTTCTAATACCATGACTATATTTTCTGTACTACCACGGCACAACAATCTGTTAAAAATGTCCTCACCCCAGGCCCTCAAGAAGATGAACACACAGCCCTCTGTAATTTGTATAATGCAACTCAACAATTAAAGACACCTGAACAAATGTAGAGATGTTGAGAGTTGGAAAGATGGAAAGGGACAGAATAAAAGAAGAAAGAGACAGAGAGAGAGACAGATAAACTGTCGGCCTACCCCACATACAGTTCTCTGTAACCTTGTAGTCCACTGAAAAAAAGGTGTGCCCTCATTTTAGTGGTGAAATTGCTTGTGTAAAGATGGAAACAGACTGCTAACCTTGGTCATGTGGGAGGTCCCTCACCTCTGCTGCTTCTGTCTGCAAGGTAGCATAGCTGCCATGGTGCCTAAGACATACTGTCCATACTCTCCATACTGCATGACACAGAGCAAAGGAAGATATTCAAAGCGTAACCTTTGACTAAGACTATGGAAAGGGGTAAGCTGAACATACCCACGAACATACCCATGACCATTTTCATTTTCTCTGACATTTGTTAATTGTATATGGATACATATATATATTGAACCTGGACAGCAAGCAAGTATTTGGCAAGCAAGTATCGTGTATGTGTGTATATTTAAATACATATACTGTATATACACACACTTGCTTGCCAAGTACGTACTTGCTTAAAAACAATTGTTTTTTTAAAAGGAAAGAAATCTTTACAGATATTAAGTAACTGTGAAAAGCATCAGTATGTCAACACCAACCATTACCTAACCATGCTCTGCTTAAATACTGGACTGAATACTTCCTCATGAGAGCCAGGTTCAACCTCATCAGCGACAGTCATGAACCGGTTTAAGCATGGAATGAGTCTGAGGCAGGCCAGTCTGGGAGTATTAATGGGGGCTTCTCCTCCTGAAAGACTTACTGACCTTGGTGTTATCTCTGTAACCTCATGCATGATTGATAAATAAAAATGAAACTCCAGTCGCTGAGGTATCTAATCTCATTAGGGGTGCCTGTTAGTTCCTCTGGAATCAAGTAGTGACTGCTCGGTGCAGTTGCATGGCATCAGATTAAACAGAGTTGCCAAGCATTTAGAATGTCACCCTTCGCCTTTCTGCTTCATCTCTGGTTCTCATACTTTGTCTCTCAAGTTAAATGACTTCTGATTTAAGTTTGCAATACATTTTCTCAATGCCAGTAGAACTGTGCCATGTTGTACCTTCTTCATACTTCATACAAAGTTTTACTGTGGATACTGTAAGATGATGCCTTATTTATCATTTTGCCATGAGATTTACCATAATTTACCCAAGTTCTGTGTCGATTCATGAATTATTAAAGGAGTATTGTATTCTTATGATCCCACAGTCTTGTCAGTGGGAACATTGTTTAAATTGTACCAACGAAGGGGGCTCAATGAGTAAGTGCAGTCATTTGTGTGTAAATCAAATAAACAATAGGATTGCAATAGGATTTACTACCTAATTGAATATTCATTTTACTGTTAATTAATAACCTTCAAGCCACATAGATGTATACAGCAAATGTATTCACATACATTTTCATATTTCAATCTAAGAGTACCTTTATGATTAATTTGGCTGTCTAGATGACCTCCAGAAAGAGGGCCTACAGGGCTATGAGTTACAAGGAACGGCAGGAATTATTTTCCTGTTATGTTACATGTGTACACTTGTATCTATCCTTGCAACTAGATCTGTAATTTTTCTGACTGTGTACAATTCAAGTTCAATTGACTATTTTTGTTACTTTTCTGTCGATTACGTTCTGAGCTCTAACGTGGGATTCTCAGCGATGACTGAAAAACGTTTGTCTGTAACCAGCAACCTGATAACTAATCAGCCCATCAGAACCCCTCTTCCTTCCACACAGCTTGGCAACCATTTTTATTATCTTGTAGCCTATTTCCCTCTATAAAGGCTTTTACAAATGAGTATGACAGCATGGCAGAAAATGGCCTCATCACTTAGCAGCAGTGGGGAGTATATGCTGTATGATGGATGGTGAAAAAGTTCCCCTCTAAACTCAGGGCTGTGACCTTGTTGGTGGTAATGTTACTTGAAGCCTGTGCCTTTACAGATAAAGCGGCCAAACTCATCAGTGTATACACCCCAGCAGTCAGTAGTTCACCGAGTCCAAAAACATCCTGTGCTCCTGTTCTAAAACAAGACACAATAAGATATAAAAGAGTCAAAAGATATTGAAATGGGATTTTTTTTATTTTTTTTTGCCAATATAAAATATTTACAATCGTATATTAAATGTGTTTGTGTAATGTACATGGAATGCTTATTTTCCAACTTATCTTATCAAAACAATTGCCTGCCGAACTAATAACTTGATTAATGATGTAAAGGACATAATTGTACTTTGTTTGTAATGACAGTACAAAGACATTTTCAGCAAACCGTTAAAGCAAAGAAAGAAATAGCCATCACCTAATTCATAATTCATCAGCTGCTACTGCAAAGGTTATGCAAGATGTTCCAACGGGTTGGTACTAAAACAACAACCAACTCATCTTGCAAAATTCCATAAACTAGGACATGAGCAATGCTCATCCTAAAATCTGTGCATTGTAACTGTAATGCAGGTTAAGTTGAGAAAACTTTTCCATTCTGTATCTCAGAGCCCAATTGAAAAAAATTAAATGGTTTACATGGCCTTTTGCTAAAATAAAGGCAAGGTTTGAATAAATAAGTAAAAATGCTAATTATTGTGAACCTTGGAAAATAGTGAACACATATTTTGCCCACAAAGAATCTGTTACATGATGGTTATTATTCAAATCCTGCTGCAGTGCACATCATATATAGTAACTATTAATAGTTCAATCGTGTAGAATCAGGTAGTAGTTGAACATAAATTATTGATTGACCTAGTACAGACATAAACGGCAGTATGGTTGGATTTCATGCCTTTTTGTTTAATGTCCTTTGTAGCTGGGCCTTCCATAAGAATGTCTATGTAACTTGGCCTACCACAAGAATGTCAATGTCCGGTGTGATCTGTGCAAACAACCAATAAAATACTATGACTTTGGGTTCAGCTTCACAACAGGTTTATGCCTGAGAGACCCAATTTGAGATCATGTCTCAAAAACTCAATTTAGACTAAGATGCTAATGCACTTTTAGCAGCAGAGCTCTACAGAATGTCCAACATTCTCCTGGAGAATACCAGATGAGTGTAGATGGAGCTCGAACACCCATTGACTTAAAATAATGACAACTTGCAGTGGAGCATCCACCATCTGGACATGACAGAGTCGTTTTAGATTGGTGAGGTTTTTGCAAGTTGTTCCTGGTTAAGAAAGGAGATCAAAAATAGTACATTCCAGTTTGACAGGAATGATGGGACAGATACTTGTTGACTTAAGACAAGTCCAGGATCAGCTTCTCCAGCAAGGGAGTGACTCCAGTCATCTTGATGTCTGAGGGGAAATTGCCAGGGGCTCAAGTAGGTGTTGATTGAGTAAAGATATGAGAGGATCTCATTGGATATTGGCTGGAGAAGGGTAGAGAGAATGGGATCCTAAAGAGCTGTGATGAGTCTGTCCAATTCAGAGTTCTCAAGTGTCCTGACGTACACTAGCTGGTCTCAAAGCTCACTTCAATACCTGCCATCTTCTCCTCAAAGTCTGCTGTGAGCAATGAAGGAGATGGGGAGGTGTGATGTGGTAGGAGAAGTTGAAGAAGTGAAATGACACTGTCCATCGGGAGGTCTCCACCTTGAGGTTGAAGGTGTCCAGTACAGTCTGACACCTTCTGGAAAGGAAATTAGGAACGTGCTCATTTCATCAAGGAAGAGGCAGAGAGGACCAGGGGGCCTGTAAAGAACAACAACAAAGATCATCACAGGGTGAATCACAGTTCAGTCTAACAAAACAACCAAAACAAAGATCGAAAAATATACTTTTTAGATACAGTTTTAGAGGTTGGTATACACAGTCACTCACTGCCCTCAGATATGGACAAGAAGGTTGCTGGCGTGTTGCACAGTAGATCAGCCTGGTGCTGCATCCTCACATTCCATCCCACAATAGAATATCATGTAATGTGTGTGTCAGGTTTGGAAACCTGTGCTTCCAGATAGTGTGTAGCATGAGGAGAGCTTGACACACGCATTTAAGTAAAGCTAGTATAACCTTGAGAAATCCAGAAAACATAAACTGAATTTGTAATTAAGGAACCTATCGTGGGATATCAGGAGGTCTTCCTGAATTTTTCAGGAAGCAGCAGGTATGGCTGTACACATAGTCTAGTTAAGTCTGGCATGTGGTTTTGACAGTTAGGGGTTTGGTACGCAGTGTTCCCTGCTTTTATTATGCAGGGTTTGCACCCCTCAAGCTGGAAGTTGTACGATGCCCTAAACCCTTGGTACAACAGCAGGACAAAATGTAATTGGGTTTCTATTTTTTATTAAATTGTTAAATTGATTTTGTGATCAATATGTTAATTAATGACTGTAAAGAATCTTAATATTTATCAAAATAATAATAACAATAAATACGTTTGTCAATGTTTTCCAAAATGATTCAGCTGATTTGAATGAATCATTCAATCATTCAATTTAAGAATGAATCATTCAATCATTTAATTTAAGAATGAATTATTCAAATCACTGAGTAGTTTATGTCTATGAACTGGCATCTCTGCAGCTACAATCCTTTTAAGAGGGCTGGAATGGGATTGGATTTAAGTAACTAACTCATCCATCTTACTGCTAGACTGTATTGCCCAGTGAAGAACTGTGAAGAGTTGTGAATATCACTAAACAAGGTGTGTTGGAGAAGCCCTTCGGTGAAAATCTCAGAGCTCTGGTGGTCATTTGAAATCATTCACTTTATTCTTGGTATTTCACTTTAAACATATGATTTGTATATTTGATTTGATTTTGATTTAGTTTTATTTCAGACATATCCACATACAAAACAAAATGAAAAGCATGGAAATACAACAAACAAAAACTATGTTTTCACAAAAAAACAAAAAAAACTAACAAAACAAAACAAATTATCTGTGTTGTTGAGATATGCCTGAAAAAGAGCAGGAAGAAGTTTACACTTAAAGCATATATATGAAATACAAATATATATATACAATTTATCTGTCAAGGAAACATTTTGTTTGTCCAACTGATTGTGTATGTAAAACATAACAGAAACAGAAATGCACTCCTAAAACAATATATCTCACTGATAGAATCAAATCTCCTGCAACTTCTAGATGGAGTCTTCCAGTTGATGTTGCAATGTCTCTGACTCATGACAATCTTTGTGAAGAGCTGAGAGGCTTCTTTTAGCTGGAAGAGCGGAGAGCCTCTTTTCTTCAAAAGCACGTTTTGAAGTGTGGTAGATACTGCTTCATGCAAAGTACAGCTTTCAGCAAACTCAAAGAGCCACTCCAAATCAATCAAATAAGTGCAGTTGCTCTTGTTGTAAGCTCTCTATTGATTATAACTGTCCACCTGTCTGTCTGTCAGTAAAAGCAGACATAATAGGATAACATTTTGAACTTGTAACCCACCACCTAACTAACTTATCTATCTCAAGATCTTAGATGTGTATTTTCTTGGGTTCCTTATATGCTGTTTTGTACCTCTGATTAGCTCAAAACGGTGCAGTTTTTCTACACATCTGAATGGTAAGGTATAGGTTTAGTCTTCAGCAGACATACCAAAGGTGGGGTGTTACTAAATGACATCAGATGTTACTTTAGTTCCACCATTGAAATAACACCACCACTCAGGGAGAGAAGGTGTTATTACTAAATGTCCTGTCTTTTAGCCATCATGACAAATGGAGCCAGCCTGTCCATTTCTACATCTCAATGTCTCATCTGTCTATGGGAACATTTCTGCTTCAAACATGTAAAAACAGAGGGGTTAAGAAATTATCTGAGCAGAATGCGATGTCTTCTTTTCTATTACACATTGATTCTATTATGACTATTTTCAAATGTTATATTAAATTCTGACGGAACTGTTTTATTGAACATTTTTATAAACCATTGAGTTCCATGGCTGATATTTAGATTCAACCTACAAGAAATTCTGTAGTGGTTTACCACGGCTCTACAGAGATGCAATTACTGATTCTGATCATTCTGTGCATTACTTCTTTATCGATAAATGTCATCACAATCTCCAATTAAGCTTGCATTAAAAGACTGGACGGTTGAATGACTTTCTAAATTGGAATGAAAAGTTTTTGCATGGGTAATTGTTTAATATTATATGAATCCTGAGTCTTATCTAACAACAACATTCATTTAATAGACGTTTCTTTAATTCTATTATTTTGGATAACTGCCAGTCTTACACACAGAGTAACCACAGTCAAAACTGCAGCAGAAGTTCTAATTGATGCATTTTATCAGATCATAACAGCAATCATTTATCAGTAGGCTTTTGAGGGAGTCTTGGGAAATGTAATTTGTGTTTATGGTCTCTGACACTCTCACATCAGATCCCCATGGATACGGAAAGGAGAGAAAAATATAGAATAGTCTTGTCACGCCACCCTAGGACCATTCTTTTTCACTATCTCTCAGCAGTATGACAAGTTGACAATGATATTTTGGGATGTGAGACACATCTCTAGATAATTGGTTCTTCACCCATCACTAAAGGTGAAATGTGAATGTTCCCTCCATCCCTGTGTGACCAGCTTGAGGTGACCATGTCCACTTTTTTTCAGCATGTCTGTCAACTTTTTGTATGATCTGTTGACCAGCAGGCAAATCCATTGAACCAGGAGCCTTAGGTATCTTGGCCAAATCTCAAAATAATAAGTCTTAGAAAGTCTTATTAAGTCTTGGGGATCAGATGGCTGAGCGGTTAGGGAGTCGGACTATCAATCAGAACGTTGTTGGTTCGATTCCCGGCTGTGCTAAATGATGATGTGTCCTTGGGCAAGCCACTTCACCCTGCTTGCCTCAGGGGGATGTCCCTGTACTTACTGTAAGTCGCTCTGGATAAGAGCGTCTGCTAAATGACTAAATGTAAAGTCCGAGTTGCATTGGCCATTTTAGGAGATGATGCACACACAGGATAGTCCCACTCAGTTGCCTGCAGTCGTACTTAAGTACAGCACATTCTCATTATTGTGTATTTTCTTGGACTGTGTTTCAGTGCCATCATTATGTGTCATTGATACGTATACATTTCCAATATGGTTGGGGCTGTATATTTTATTCTCCCTAATACAGACTCAAAAGTTGAGAAAAGCTCAACTTTTGGCAGTTAGCGGGGGATGCATTTTGTGCCAAGGCCAAAGACAGCCCTGCCCTGAAATGCACCCCCCCACTATAATTTATGCTCTGTATATCCTAGCATAAAATAATTCTTACTGTATATAGAGGAGTAACCACAGTAGGTTTCAAGCATCTGGCACTTTCCTAGTCAAAGTTAGCAGGGGGTGCATTTCCTGGCAAGGCCCAACACCAACCAAACCATTTCAGGTGGCTTATTTGTCCTTGCCATGTATAACCTGAAGAAGATCAACCATATCGTTAAGTAGTTCCCGCAAATGTTGAGTGTTCGTTACCTGTTTTTCCTCAGCAGTCCATTTAATCTCAGACTATCAACTAGATTGAGGTTGTGAGATGTTGATGCACAGGTTGTCTGATGCAGTACTTCATCACTCTCCTTCTTAGTAAAGCAGCCCTTACACAGCCTGGAGGTATGTTTTGGGTAATTGTCCAGTTTATAAACAAACAATGATCTCCTTAAGCTCAAATCAGATGGGATGGGGTATCGCTACTGAATGCTGTGGTAGCCATGCTGGTAAGTGTACATTGAATAAAATTAAAATATATTACTTACCGTGAAGTGATATACCATGTGTATCTCAGTCATACAGGTTGACCAAACATACAGTACAATCTTGCTACAGAAATTATAACTACCACCTACTCAGCTTTCATAATGTATGAAAATCAAATAAAACCTTTTGGCTGAAGGCATTTTGTCTCACGTTGCATCTTGCCAGGATCTTTCCTGTACCCATTTGTCAACAGATATGTCCAATCGCTCAGTGCCAGGCTGGCAAATCAGCACCTTGTCACTTTGAAATGACAATTTGAGTCTCTGTCAAGTCTATAACCAGCGTAGAGCATGTCCCCTCCAGCAAGCCCTTACCTCAGAGCAAACTCTTAAAATAAGATGCAGAAAATTTAACCAAACTGACTTGCATGCAATCTCTTCCACTGACCATGTAAGAGAATTGGAATGATTACATTAGTGGCATGTTTTGTGGGACTATATTTATTGACCACCAAACAATCTGTCTCTTAGAAACTAATTACTTTAGACATCCCCTGAAATGCTTTATTGATGGCATAATAGCTTATAGCACCTATATCAACGTTACTCAGAACTAAGTCTCTAGACGTTGTCTAGCTGCAAAGATCAATTCAGTGTAATGTAATTGCAAAACATAATCATATACTGTGTTTCTATAAAATACTCCTAAATTATGTCACACAATAAAGTTAATAAACTTTTGTACAGAAAAAGTCATTTGTTACTGTACACATTACATTAATGTAATTAATGGACAATTTACACAATGATCCAATCTTACGTACTGACCGACATTATTGAGGAGGACAGCAGAAATGTAAAAATGCTATGTCATCTGCTGAGAAGGAACGTGCATTTTTTCACCAGAAATGGAAATCCAATAAAATAATAACTTTTTTGCCCAGACTGAAATGATCAAAATGATTACTGAAACTGTCAGTGACCCACTTCAGGAGTGCTGCATGATTGTGATAGTGGGACCATTGGGTTACTCCAAAATATTTGGAAAGTGGTGTTGTGTCTTGTTATGTCACTCATGTAGACTTCCAGCTTCCTCTGGAAAGCACAAACTGCTGACATAAGGTCACACGACAATTTGCCTTTTCCTTGCAATATACGATTGAACTCATTAAGATGAGATCACATCCACCAAAAAGGCCACAACCTTCCTCTTTTCATCATCCTGGAGAAAATCAAGGAATTCTTTTGATTCTGAATTGTTTCGCTCCAATGGAAAACATTTGCAGTTCTGTCTTGACATCCCAAAATCTCTCCAAAACCTTTCCCTCACTCAGCCATCTCACATTGTTATGCTAGAGAAAGTCATCAAAAGTATGGCATTGAGATTAAAAAAGAGAGAGTAACAGAAAGGGATCTACATTTACATGTATGCATTTAGCAGACGCTTTTGTCAAAAGCGACGTCCAAAAGAGAGCTTTACAAAAGTGCATAGGTCACTAATCATAACAACAAGATAGCCCCAAACATTGCGGGTAGCCAAAACATGAAGCATACACTGTGAAAACTAAATAAGTCCCAAAGGGAAGAACCAAAAGAGCATGTAATTGAACAAGTTACAATTAAGCAATTTAACAACATGAACCTGAAAAAGTGCAAGGGTGTACCAG
Organism: Hypomesus transpacificus; assembly: GCF_021917145.1. Classification (NCBI taxonomy): domain Eukaryota; kingdom Metazoa; phylum Chordata; class Actinopteri; order Osmeriformes; family Osmeridae; genus Hypomesus; species Hypomesus transpacificus. The sequence goes on along the minus strand of NC_061074.1, from coordinate 14,255,900 downwards.
TGGAAAAAAGCAAACAGCAAAAATATATTACACAGCAAGTACAGTAGTTTTAAGTCAGTTACAACTAACCAACAAGGGCTACAAGTCTTGTTGAGTCATTGTGATCCTGGAGGAAACATCAGGTCCAGCCAATCATTCCTAAGTACCGTTGTACTCCTCTAGACACACACATAGTCTAAGCTGTCAGAAATACCTTTGAAGACTGTTCAAGTATAAACGTTTTATTCTGGGTAAATGTAAAATGTTCTCTCAAATTGTAACTGAATCATATACTTTGGTCCAGATATAAAAATCGATGTTACAATTAACCAATGTTACCCTGTACTCCATATACTCCAGCATACACCCCTGACATTTACCAAAGCTTCAATCAAAATAATTTAATCACAAATCAGATAATTAGGACATTAAAACAGGCATTTGATAGACATAAGGTTACACAGGTAACTGCACTGACACAGCTCTGTGGACCAAAAAACAGCAGTCATACATGATTTTTTCAGAATAAAAACAGACCTTCAGGACAGATTTGACAATACTTGTTATATGCATATACATGCTGATTATTCTAATGTCTCCAGCCATTTTGGCAGTTGCACCTTTCAGTGAGCCAAAAAGAATGAGAAATTACAGATCTTTACTTTGCGAGTATTCATCTTATGCTGTAGGAATGATTGGATGCAAATGTGCATAAGACATTGCGGTAATAAAGGTATATAAGTGTGCTTGAATTACCTGAGAGAAAAGACAAGGCAGAAAATAGGTTTGTCGAGTTGAGTGACACTTTCCATCTCTAAGTATAATTCACTGCAAACTACCACCTGAAAAGCCCTGGTCCTTCTAGCCTTACAGGAAATGAAGACAGAGCACAAATGACCTAGCTGTCACGACCTACACCATTTGAAATAAGTCCCACTAGTTTGAAAATGACACAAATTTCTTTGCTATTCCCTCTTCCAAATTGGCTATATAGTGCACAGAAATCAGCACTAAATTCAAGTGAGCACATAATGGTTAGAAAGTGACAGTTTTAACAGGTTTTATTCTGTTTCATTTTTTCACAGCAAATCCGACTGCTGCAGAATTTGCATGGAAGATTAAGTAGACAACCCTTTCTGTATTTAAGCTCTTTGATGATGATTGTTTGTTGTTTAGTGTCAAACCATCCCTGACTACATTGTCTGGAACAACACAACATTTGTGCTACCATAGCTGGCTGCATGACCTGCACCTCAGCATGGTTGACCTATGAATCAATCAGTAGTACAACAGTGCCATCTATGGTAGAATGTAGAGTGAGTCTGTGCATCTATGAAAGAAATTGAACACCTATGACTTAATTTAGCCCTTTTTCTCCATCCTCTAATATTTTGAAAACAGTTATTCAATTCAATTAACAAGTTGAAAGGTCCACGCATTCTACCATACACAAGTGACTTGGTGGAATGTAGGAAATTATTTGTTTAGTATTATCATTTGTACTGAACATATACTGCCATCTTTTAAGAAAGGAGCCATACGGTAGTTAAAAAAAATGGAGGGGTGCAAATGATGTAGTTGTAAAGGTAATGGTTAAGGTGTGTTTGATTTGCCTGGGAGGTTTGACAGAGAAGATAATAGGCTTGTCAAATTGAGGAATACTTTATTGTACCTAAAGTAGGTCAAGGTTGAATTAGGTAGTGCCCGACCTAAAAAATAATTCTTAGTCAAGATACATTGACAATCAGCAGTAAAAAACTAAAATGATACTGTATTTAAGTAAAACCTTGTTTCACCTTAATATAGACTGATATTGAAATCCAATTTGGCCATTTAACCACCAATCGTCATGCTTTCGTAACCTTCCAACAAGCAGTTTTCAGTAATTTATGCAGGCAGTAATCTCTGGATAATTCTGCATTGTTCCCGCAAACAATTGAGATTTCTCCAGTTCAACATATTTTTCTTAACTGGATACCCCCATGGAAATAAATTGCATTGTGCATTAAAATAATGAACAAGAAAGAACAGAATAAATCCTTGTTACGTTCTAAATGTTACTTTAAGCTCCGACCACAATGAAGAAAATACTTGGCTATATTCTTAATAAAGAGCATTATACACGTCCCAATGTAGTTGTATGAGGTGCCGTTTAGGAAATAAGTCAGACTGTCCTTACACAACCACATATGAAACACAAACACATTCACATTTGAAATGTTCACACACATTCATACTACTGAAAACTCACATCCACATATGTGATATACTGGCAAGAATTCAGATTGCACAAAATACATTTCGAATTCGAATGGTGAAATTCAGATCCCTAAAATTTGAGCCAGATATTTTGGGATTGCACAAAGGAGAATGATGACCGATGGTGGGTTTTGAAGGTACATTGGTGTATAGGAAACCAGGTTATTGTGCTACTGTAAATAAAAGTTATCAATTGTAAGAACGTGTGATATGATTGATGGAGCGGTTACTGTGGGCACAACTCAGAGCAATGAAAAAGCCAGTTGCAAATTAAACAAAAGCGGGGATGTCGAGGGACAATGAAAAGCTCGGCAACTAGCCTTTTCACAAGGCTTATAAAAGATAGCAAGCTCAAGCATAGGTACCACAAATCTCCAACAGTTGAATGGATTTCCCAAAGTATCAGCACAGGTAGGACTCCCAGAAAAGAGCACCAGTCCATTGGGCTGTATGAGGTGCATTTCCAGAACTCTGAAACTAAACCAGGACTGCCAGTCTCCATGGTGTACTCTGCCTTCACAGTGACCTTGCAGTGGACCTACACTGAACAGCTTTCATTCATGAGCTTTCATTTATGGGACTCAGGCACCCTGACTCAAGAACATAATGTTTGTGTGACAGTCATAAAGCATAATGTGCTATAAAATATGTCCTTTAATTAACTTTATAGACAGAGTGAAGTGCACAGACATCAAGAGACAGTCAAACATACAACACAGAGAATCATCAATGGCAAGTGTTGTGACCACTGACCCAGTGTTAAAGGACACCATAAGTTCATTGTTATGGTTTGGTTGTCTCACCATTCCCTTCTTAAATGCAGTAGATATGCAAAATGAGAGTTTGAACAAAAGATGTGCAACTACAGTATGGTGTGGTCTATTCTGCTCTAAATCCTTTTCAGCAGCTTTTGAGAATCCTAAACTTTTTGTCTTCTCATAGGCCCTTCCATGCCCCATCTCATATTTGCGACATCTTAATATTTATGCGGCATAAATATTATGTGGCATCTCCCAGGCCTCTGTGTGGAGTTTGCATGCTCTTCTCATGCTCACATGGTTTCCACTGCAATAACCCCTGATAAGAAAAACATGCAGAACAGATTGCTCTCCTGCACTAAATGAGGGTGAGGACTTGGATTTGGCCTCCGGTCACCACTGATTATGGCCGACCACTGCCCTTGGATGAAGGACAAGAGGATGGGAAGAAAGCAGAGAACACATTTCTCCTGTGGACATTCCTCAATGTGCGTGTGTTCTGCTGTCGCCACTCCTCGCTGCATGACTGTCACACTGTGGGATTAATAAATGTTTCTTCTACTTCTTCTTAGGCCAGCTGTAGAGAAAACTCTGGAATTTCAGTGCCTAGTGGACATTAGCAATGAGGTGACTCAGAGGTATTGTGGACAAGTACAGACCCTCGCATCTGAACAGCCAGGGAGGGGCAGACCACATGTCTGCATCATTACACCACCTGAGCGGAGACCTTTAGCACTGCTCTGATTGATGGGACCCGGCAGCCCCAGAAGCCTGATGGAGGCTTCCCATCCAGACTATGGTCCAGCCCATCCATCTTTAGTCCTGCACTGAGCAGATCCACTCTGCTGTACAACCGGTTTTAGGCTGGGCTGCTCCCCCTTAATTCTTCTCTGTGGTTTAATGTGCACATTTAAGGGCAGGACAGCATGTTATACCACAGGTCTGCCAGTAAAAAAGAACTGATTAAACACAAAAACTGGAAGTTGGGTTTGATAATCTGTTGCCCACCATCTTTATTACACCATACAGGATGAGTTTTGTATAATTTAAATATAATTTGTAACCAGCATCTGTATATTCTTTTATCAATGTTACCCTTTTATTTGAATTGTTTGGACCAATCTGAAAAACAAAATACCACCGTAGTACCATTCTATAACACCAGTCTAAAAAAAAACTACTAACAACTAAAAAAACAAATTGAGCTAAATGAAAAACAAAAACAGCAATTAAACAGCAACAAAAAGTAGCTGCGGAGATGGGGATTATAAACCGTTATGATTGAGAATGAAGTTTAATAAATTTAAAGTGTTGGAGTGCTGATGGATATGTAGCTGAATAAGCGGAGCCATTGCCAGCGCAACCTTTCTATCAGTGCTCTGGAAGTAATTGATTAAGTACTTGGCAGGAAGCACTGAAGCATTAATGTAAGACATTATGACTGTCAATATGAATAGAGGTTTTATCAACATACAAGGGAATTTTCCAAAGCTGTCATTCGTAAATTAGCCCAGTGACCCGAAGAGCATTCAGTTAATACTTGTGCAACTTAGCCTACAGTACAAATTATCAGGCTTTGCTATGGGTTCTCATACACCACTCTACATGCAACTACTGTAAAAACATCACTGCTCGTGAAAATGTGTGCTTTTCTCTTAGATTCTAGGGAAACCTAATCAAAAGTCGAAGGACAATTTCCAAGTACCAGTTGTATTTACTAGTTTTTGTCTAAAAGGACTGTGCTGTAGTTCTGAGAAAGTATTTGGTTGAGGGAAACACATTGGAAGCTTTATTAAATTCTATTCAAGAATATTCTGCTAGTACTTGGCAATGTCAACATAGTTGCATGACTGTGACACATTTAACTACAATTAACTATACTCAGTCAAGCTGTTTTAACTGATAGTTGCATCACTAAATTACCTGAATATATCAGTTCCAATGCAACATGCAATATGTGTTCCACAGAAACTCCTTCCCCAGTGAATGAGATCATTTTCCACTCTTGACAATTGCTGGGACGCCATCCCTCCATCCATCTTTCTAACAAATGTCCTCTTGTCCATCCTATCCCCTTGAAGGCTCCACCCCTTTAGCCAGATGCAGGAGCCAGATTCAAACAGCTTGTCTGCTACCTTGCTGCCTCAATGACCCTCATTACAGCAATCGTTGCTTAACTTTTTCATTATCTGAAGCTTAGAGGAAACTGTTTTCAGTAATAGCATATCTGGATCCCCATGGTTCTATTTCCAATTCTATTTGTCATTTTCCTTCTTTTTTATTTGTTCCCCCATTGATGAATCCGGATTTGTCCCAGCTGGCTTTCTTCCCTGATCATGGATCACCTTGGCATAGTGACTGTGCTGGCTTGAGAAAGCAACGGAACCACCCGAGAAAGGCCAATGAATTCTACTCTCCTTAATGAGTCAGTCACATGCCATGTTGGCAACTGTTGTTAGCATCTGCAATAACAGAGCGCCCATGCACGCTCAAATAGTTTACTTACATTTCACCTCTGCCGTTACTCAGAATGAGTGATTACCTCTTTAGAACTGCTCCATGGGGTTTGTTTCTATCTAAAGAGCCACACACACTCGGCAATAGCACGGGTAGGAGGGACAATGACGTCTACACATGGCAGACAGAACCTCTATAACAGTCAATATGGGGCCAGAGTAATTGCCTCCTGTTGCTGGGGAGTAACAGTGTTCTCTGGAGTTTGATGATAAATAGTAGTTATACAGCAGCTTGTCAAATCTTCAAATTAAGTGTGACTATAAACACCTCAGAGATTAGTGATAGATATAATTGTGTTGTTTGGATCGCCTTCTCTAGATCAGAATACATTTAAAAACATTCTGATGTCAGATGTGCATTCTTCCAGCCCTTGATGTTTTGCAAAGCACTTTGAGAGCCTTGCGGCCACTTGACGATAAGGTTCATTAATTATGTGGCCTTCATCAGCACATTTCTCCTGCCTTCAAGCCTAAAAACAATCATCTGATTAGCCACAGACTCACATTAGGAAAAACATAAAGGCTAACTTCTGAAGGTGAACCATGATACAATCTTGAAATATGTTGGCCTCAGAAATGTCCTGTTTAATGATTCTCTCCCGGTCTCTGACTCCTGGGATGGCCCATGGGAGGCCATAAAGCCAGTCCACACTTATGTGTTAATAAAGAATTGCTACAGCCTCAGTAAACAACACGGCATGAAAAATAATAAGATCTACATTAGCTCAAGGTCTAAAGTGCTCAGTATGTCTTTCATACACAGGAGTGGACCTTGAAATGATGTATTCAGACACCTAAACGTTTTTCACTTTTGTTATGTTATACTTATAGAACATACATGCAGGTATATTATTAAATAATATAATTGTTTTGTATTTTTACAAAATGCCGTATCCGTTACATTGGTAGCCTTATTTGGATGTACCCAAGGATTCACGATTTTCTGCTGAAAGAGATCTGTGCCTTATAAAATGTGACTGCTGAGACAAAAACAGCTGTTAGCCATTTGTCTTTGAATGGTCAATGAACCAGTATTGAATATACAGCTGCTCCAGAGGATCCTATTTATTATACACATCTGTTATGATTTTGTTCTGGCATTTTGCAAGCCTGCATTACATCACTTGAAAAAAGTTTAAAATAAGTTGAAAATATTATTTTTATCATACCCACACAGGGATCCTGTATTCTATACATATTTATCTGCAGTTTATCTGACTGAACATTCTGAAACTTTACCTCAGAGGTAGCATGGCAAGCGGTTTTGGAGTGTAAACTTGTCACTCACCTACATATACATTTAAATTATGTTTGCTGCATAATAAATCAAATATGTTTAACCTTGAGTTTGCCCTTGTACATGGCTCTTGTGTAAATGTGCAGCCCTGATGTCCTAATGTACCAGATTCCTTAGTGTCACTCTGTTAGAATGACTCCTCCGAAGGACAAATCAGAGCTCACTGCTTGGCAAGATATAGTCATTTGATCTATTGTGAGATGTATGCATTTTTATTCATGTTGCCTGTAATATTTAATGTTGTATGTAATATTTCTTAAATGTAATATTTTGTGTGAGAGAGTTTTTGCCAACAAAAGTCTTATCAGAAAAGAGAAACCCATGACTCTACAAAATATATGTTAGCCTCAGAAATATAATCTATCATTTCCTTGGTTTAACATAATGCATGCTGACCAATATGCTAATGCTGGCTTCATCTGCATATATTAGCATTTCAGGAAAGCTAACAAGGACATGAAAAGGCATTGTGTCTCTACTACTGTATCCAATCCCTTTCAAATGAACAACAGGATAAAAAGCAACTTTATGCTAGAGAGATAGGTCATTTATGCATAGCTATCAATGATCTTGACAGAGTAAGGAAGCAATTCATTGTGACAAAAGATAGCATTAGTATTTTGCATCAGGATCCATTGGGGGATTGTTGTTACTACGGTGAAGTAGTATTGGATTGTCTTTCTAAAGGCATCTATGCACAAACATTTTCCTTTCTAAAATCACAACGTACAATTATATTCCTTTTTACACTGCATTTTGTTTTCCATCAGATAGCATGGAACTAGTTTAGGAATTTATAGCAAAGGAGGATGGATTATACCATCCACTATCATAGCCTTGAAAAGATGACTGAGTATGCTGGCTGCCAGGAAGAGGTAGCATCTTTCAAAATAAATATATTTCTGTTAGATTATTTATGTATTCATTTAATACAAATGCATAAATGTGCAATATATTTACATTTAGTCATTTAGTAGACGCTCTTATCCAAAATGACAGTAACCCGCATTCCTCCTCCTGCCTTGCCCAGGGACACAACGTCTATTTTCACGTCCGGGAATCAAACCGGCAACCTTGTGATTGGTAGCCCGATTCCCTAACCACTCTGCCATCTGCCCCCACACAAAAGCCCAGTCAAGGTGGATCTCCAATTAACTGCCAAGAATTCTGCCACGACACTTCCAATTCTTTAAAAGTTTAAGCAGAATATTTCAATAGTTAAGAAACCTATGAATGATCTCCTGCAAAAAATGCCTATAAAAGCACTGCCTAGGTTGAACAAAACTTGGTTTAAAACATAATATTTCCTTGCTCTCCATATTTTCATTCCCACTCCTTGGAACAGAAAGTCATAGACTTGTAATAAAACTAAACAAATGTCAGTGTCCCATCAAAAACATCAAAGTACACTAATAACAGTCCACTTAAACAAACGTGACAAAGAAGATAAAACCTTATTTAATGATCTTTGGAGTAATTTTCTTGGACCTCAATCAGAGCAAATTTACAGGAAGAAAATTGTGGGGATAAAAGCATGCACAAACTAACAGGCATGAGAACTTGAAGGTTAGACAATGTTTCTATATTTGGCTAACGTCAGCAACACAAACACAGGACAGACAGAAATAAAATTACGAATTCAAGATAACCACAGAAAGCCATTTAAATCACAGTCAAACACAAGTTTTCATGCTTTTATTAATACATTTGTATTAAAGTGAAAAATCTGCACAGGCAAAATTAAAACACAGATCACAATGACGGTATGTTTGTATGTATGAAATATCCCATTCCCATGTATAAGACTCACATGCCTGTTACTCTGAGGCAGAGGTTTCAAGCTGATCCAGGGGTAACATGTAGTAATTAAACACCTAGTTACACTTGTTGTTTGTGTGTCTGTCTGTAAAGAGGGGCGGGGGATTAATTTGTCAATTTAAATATATCAGATGCAGAGGGGTCACAGGTTATTAGAAGTGTGTACTGTAACCTGACTAAATGCATTGTCTAATGCCACTTTTTTGCATGGCCAGATGAAGACCAGACTTTGTTACTGAAACGACAAGGTGATAAGTGGCTTCCAAAATAGCTGTCCTCTAGATGTTTCTATGTGATATAGTCTCATATCAGGTGTATCCATGACTCTCCTTCACATTCCCAAAGGGAAGGGACTGGCAATTATGAGAGCAGGTCTCTGTGACAAGTAATCCTACTAGTTTTATGGATTATTTGCATATAAGGGATATGCAGGTTCTAAAATGTACTTTCTTCCCTTAGAAAGTATAATTAAAGTATAATTTCTCTTTAGATACAAATATATAAGATATAACCAGATTTAACAATTTTCTCCAGAACATTCTTGAACACAAGATTATAATTGTAGGGAAAAAATATTTCCGCATAGATTTAATAAGGTATGGATACATACCGTAGGGTGTAATGATGGGGCCCTGTATTAGATAATAAATGTATATAAGGTCCAAAAAGGGTGACAGGATATGTGCAGTGGGGTGAGGGTGGCTACAATGTGAAATGTAAAGTGTATCATTTACATGTTGAATCCAAATGAAAAGATAATCATACTTGATAATCATAGTTTTACCCTTGAAGAATGAAAACTTATTTTTGACAATCCAGTTTCTAACAGGTAAAAATGTACTTTACTCTCTGTAAACATTTTGCAATGGCTGACAATGTTAATTTAAAACTCAGCAGTTTAGTACTGAATTTTGTGTTTGTCATTGGTACATAGATTGGTTGCAGTTGTGAGCAATGTTTTCGGACATGAAAAAAGGATCTCAGCAATGGAAAAGGATGGCATTTTAAAATTTGATTTATTCATTGTGATTTGCATGAAATATTTGTGTCAGTCAATTTCAGAGACCCTACCCTGTTGTAGGGATGAAATGTGTTGCAACATTGTCTTTGATCAAAGAATGATTTATGGACACTGTGCAGATTGCAGTTGAAGTCTCACACACACAAAAAAGATAATAATTTATTTCTGTAAGGATAGGGCTTGTGTGGTGGAGATATAGTGATTGTGTTAAATAACACAGTGCAGTTATCCAGCAGTGGACACAAACGATTGTTTCAGTGGGGGACCATAACGTTAAATGTAGGAAAACGTATATAATAATTATGTAGGGTTTTCCTCCAAGGTGTTGTAGCCAGCCGTGCTATTTTTATTCCATGCATTCTTTATCCAAAGAGCTTTTCCATAACATGCACAGTTCACACGTGTTCAGACGTATTTGTCTCATTCCGCACCATCGAAACATCCACAATACATCATAAACCAGCTAGCTCTCTTGCAAAGTTGATTCATGTTATTCTAAACACTTTGGGTCAATGTAAATATTGTTAATCTCAAACATTACATCTCTTATTTGTCATGATACGGGTCCAATAGTAACAGCCACTACTCTGAGATAAGAATAAATGTTAAGGCTCTCTGTATGTATGTGCATATAGCAAGGTGCCAAATAATGTTTTTACGTCACAACAAGGGTTGTTCTTCCCCCACATAAGTTAATATTAGTAAAAAAATAAATAATTGTACTGTTGGTGAAAACATCTGGAGGATTCACAGTATCCAAAGACCATTCACTACAATGAAAATTCTGTGAACGACATTGAAGCATCTAACGTGTTACTGCTCTCTAAATTACTTTCTAAATTACATAGACCAATTTCTGGACCATTTTATGTCTCTGTTCAAGGAGCATCACTGCCATCTAGTGCATCTGAAAGCAGGAGCATCAGTTGTGATGGTCTTTCTTGTGCAGTATAAATGCAGTGTAATACAGTGGACCTTGAGCCCACTAGATGGCGCTATCATCATATTTTTCTTCTATTTTACTGAAGCCACTCTGACAGTCTTGTGTCTCTGCTATCAGGAAGTAGACCTAAGCTTTATTTTATTCACTCTAACATACGGTATGTGAAGTATATAACAACCATAATCATTTACTAAACGTTTGGGAAAACAATGAAAACTGCAAGCTACTCATTTATTATGATTGTAATAGAAATAAAGACCAGCTTTATTTATCTTCTCAGATCATACAATACATGTTCACTGAAAACCCAGGTTTATAGAAAGGAAATTGTCCTCCAGTAAAAACAATTGTTTAGCTATACAGTACATCTGCAGTGTGCATATTTTATTGTTTACATATTTTTCAACATATCTGAGCAGTGAAACATGATTTAAAAACAAAATTGGCATCATACTTTTTAATGTCTGTACACGTCTCTGTCAGATGTGATGATGCTAGCTCCATGGATTTACCTAATTTAGACAAATGTTAGTTTTACAGCAATAAACCCTGATTTATGCTTTATACAGTGTTACTTTATAAACTGAAGTACAATTCATACAAATGTGTCTTTGAAAGTTTCATTTGTAAATACGTGATATACAGTACCCTGAAGCTTATTATGGGTGGCAAAATAAAATAAAACTTTGACCAAATAGCAGTCAAGTCTTAGATACAGATATCTTTTTTGTGAATCAGTTATTAACAAACAGTGTTAATTTGAGTCCATTTAAGAAAACTATTCAATGATTACATTTTGATGGCACACATTTACCATGGTCAAGTGAAGTATATTCTGATACTTAAAATAATTGTGATTTTCCCCATGGAAAAAATATCTTCAGTTCTAGTTTAACATTATCTATGCATGATGACATGAAGAAAGATACTTTCATCATTTTCAATGTCCAGGTTTAAAATCAACATCAAAGCTGTGTCTTAAAGAGCTTGAAAGCTGGCTCTGTTGTAACCACTATTTAAATCATAAGTAACCTGTGGGAGAGAGGAATCAGGGAAGATGTTTGGGAAGGCCAGTGCGCTCAGTGTGTTCTCCTCCAAAGGCCCAGACATTGAGGAGTCTAAGTGGTTATACCCAGGGGGCTGCACCACGGGTCTCTTAGTGGGGCCAGTGCATGTGCCCCATGGCTCAGCATAGAGGAAGCCACCTACCAAGTGGTGAGGGTCGTAGGCAGCAGGATCCAAACCTGCCATCTCAAGATGAACCCTAGATGGAACACTCTGAAACAGGTCCTGCTCAGTGACCATGTTGCTGTAGTCAGGACCAAGTAGTTCAAAGAAGTCTGTCGCCTCAGGGTTGCCACGCTCCAGGTCCTTCAGGCTCATACCAGACATAGAGGTGACTCTGGAGCTGTTGGCAGGCTCTGTGAAAAAGGAGGGGGGCAGGTTGCGATGCCTCAGAGGCGGTTTCTTGGCTTTCTCACCCCGAATGTCTTTCACAGGGCTAAAGAGTGCTGCCAAGCTCTTAGTCTGCAGGTTGGCTTGGACTCCATCTCGCTTTAGAAGAGTTTTACCCTGGAATGGACTGGACAGAGGGGATAAAGAGCCTTGTCTTTTTGCTGGGCTTTGAGCTGTGGTCCCTGTTGTAATGATTCCAGTGCACCTCTTGATCTGCTTTTGCAGATACTTGCGGTGGTTGACTTTCCTTTTTGACTTGACTGGTTTGTCGAGCGCCAGTTTGATGTTACTGGAGGCTGAGTCTATGAAGCTCAGGAGATCCCTTGTGGTCTCCCTGCAGTCTCCCTCACTCTCCACCTCGCCAAGAAGACTCCCATCCAGACTTTTCTCCATGTCATACTCCATAACAGATCCAGGGAAACAGAAATTCATGAACTGTGAGTTCATGATTGCAGTCTGAACAGCCATTCTCTGGGTTACCCCTCGGCTTCACCTATACAATCCACAACAAATCCAAAATAAAGACCCTCATCAAACCATATATTTTTTCTGTTCCAGGCAGTTGGCAAAACCTTAGTCCTGATGATGGTCATGCAGCTCCAGTAAACACCCCAAGGCAGAACTGAGGGACTCTGTTTGAGGACAGCAAAGAGATCTTCCAGTGGGCTGGGCCAATGATGTCAGAACATCAAAGAGGAGGGGCAGAGGGACTCCAAGACTTAACTCTTTGCTCACGCCTGACCACCTGCAACTAAGAAGGATTTGTATAAGGTTTCCTGCTGTGTCAAAAGACAATACTCCTTGGTGGAGCTCCACTCTCAGTTTAACTGTTTATGTGGCTATGAACCCACATCACTTTAATGAAAATGAACTACTATTGTAGCCACACCAAACTATGATATCATAATGTAACAGTATGTAAAAGTGCTACTTTACTTCCTAGAGGAAAACTATTGGTTAAAGTGTGCCATTCACTAGAAATGAACAAGGTCAACAATGTAAACTTCTCCTATTTACTGGGATTTACTTTGTCAATGTGAATCTTTTCAAAATGTAGCTACTAAACAAGATTTTGTTTCGTATTTTTCTGGAAATCATTTTACATACCACACTGTCTTGACAGTATTTTCCATACTTACTTACCATAAAGGTGAACATGAGACAAGTGGCATACTGAAGCTACAATCTGATCATAGAGTAAAAATCCAACAAATCAAACTGGGATATCATATGATAATTTCTCAGGGAAAATCTGCACGCCCAAACAGATGCCACCATTTATGTGTTTCTCTCCAAATAGTTTGCTGTGTCTTCATCTGTTCATGGTGAAAGTTGATTTCTTGTGCATTCCCGGACCAGTGGGAATTTTTGCCCCGGCCTGACAACTATTATGGGCTGCCTTTGACATACAGCCCTACAGGGTCTAAATAGCCTCCATTCTTCCCCAGCAGTGAAAGGGAGCTTTGTGCCAGAGATTCATTAAACTGCACCTCACAGCCCCATTCGTAAAATGGGTCTCAATAATGAACAGTCGATTTAACTAGAAAAGCTGCCGGAGCTGTTAAATTAAAGGAGAATAAAGTGTGGATCAAGCTTAGTGTGCCAGCCGAAATGTTGACCTTAAGAAATGGGTATGAAACTTCTGTTCTAAAACAATAACGTATTTACAGGAAGTGTCTTTGCCAACACTCAACATATCAGAGGACATGTTAGAGTCTGGAATTTCATGGAGCCTAAGCTAATCCGCATTTAAATGAAACTGCAGATAGGAAATATCAAAGCTTTGGGGTATTAACATAGTTAAGAACTTAGAGGTTGTTGGTGTTCCCACAGTACAAGGACATATAATAAACAGTTAGTATTGAAATAATAAGGTTTCCAACTTTCAACACACCTACTAAAAGGTCCTCATTGTCTTCTGACACTGAAAAGATCTGTGAGCCTCATTTACATTTCTACATTTTATTACCCACAGAATCCTTCTGGGAGAGACCCAGGACTGGCCGTGTGGTGGTGGTTGCAGGAGCCCAAAAAAGAAGCTGCTTTTGTCCTTACAATAGAATCAGGATTCCTTTCCTCTTAAAGAGCATTTTAAGGTGAGGCTGTGAATCATTGGAGGGGAGGAAAAATCCAAGCGCTGAGTGAGAGAGAGACCGTAAAGAAACTATTATTTATATGTAAATTCCAGTGGAGAAAATCAACAGTGAAACTGATAACACTGATCTTATTTTTTGCAGTCTAACACCAGCCTTCTTGAATAAAACTCCCTGAATAGCTAACATTGAGGCACACAAAGTGCTTGGTCTTTGTTGGTTTACTGTACCTCTAACATTTTACAGAAAAGCAACAGATTTGAGAATAAATCATACAAATATTATTTTCAGTTCAGTGTAATCTAATATATATGATATACAATACAATATAATATAACATAATGTAGTTCCTTCAATCTAGTAGAAACATCACATTAACAGTTACAATTGTTACTATGGGACACTATGAAATGAAATATCTTGCCATGAAGCATATCATTCAATTTCAGTGATATTTATTGAATCCATGTGTGTGTGTGCGTGCGTGTGTGTGTGTGTGCGTGCGTGTGTGTGTGTAACAGCACTGCTTTGGCAACATGACAAAGAAATACATCTCCACCACTCCCCACTCATAGGCTTTGGGTTTAGTACTGGCCATTCATGTCTTTGGGGCCGGCTCTCTGCTTCCGGGCACCAGCTTCCATAGTTACATGAAGGGCCAGAGGATGCATACAGGAGAAGAATACTGTATAGAGCACTTCAAAACACTGAAACTTTGTATTTGTTTGCTTCACTGTTGTTCATTATGTTTTTTTTCCTGGTGATTCACCTGGTAAGTCCCAATAAAAAGTTGGTTCAGATGAACTTTGTATCACATGAACAATTTCAAACTATAAGTATATGAAAGACAAAAATAAATCACAACAGGGTTATCGTTCAGTTTGTAGGTAGAATAGGAACAGTAATTGGTTAATATTCATTATCCACCCATTCCTACAGTCAGTTCTTGAACACACAGCTTTTTTGCATAGTTATTATTCAAACTTGCCAACCACGCCCTTCTCTAATTGAATTTACTCTCTCAGCACCTTCCCCCTACAGGAGGGCAGTAGGGGGGAAGGTGCATCCTGGACGGTCCCCGGGAAGGAGAGCAACACGACGAGACAACCACAAGCTTAATCTCTTCCAACTAGTGTGGTCCCTGTCTATGCAGTGACACCCTCAGAGATCGGGGTCAGCCGAATACTAATGACATGTTTGATTGATGGCAGTGTCAGGGATTGAGAAAGGCCTTGCAAAATTAATGACTGCTCAATGTCCTGAGAAAAGTTAAGGAGGTCTGTTAACAAAAGGACCTCCTCCCCCATGTGTATCTCTGAAAATTGGTCTTTAAAGTCCAGTCCCATATGTTTAGAGATTTGTTTTATTTTTTACTTAAGTTTTTAACCAACAAGTTTGAAAAGTTAACTAACACATAGGCAACTGATGTGAATTTAGGTTAATACACAAAGACACTATCCCCTCATGCATTCACACTGGCCCACTGAACTCTCAACCAGATCTCTAACCACCCCGAAACCCCGTGTCTAGTATTCATAATATTAGTAGCAGGGGGGAGCCAACCAGAGACCATGGGCTGTCCTGGTAGTGCAATTTAGAGCCTTTGAGGTAACCAGTGGATGAATGTGTGGCAGGGGAAATCCCACAGGTTGGTCCACATGAGGCAAGGTCACTATGCTTTACTGCTCTAACCTCCCACCAGTCTCTTTATTGCCTTCCCCAATTGGGTTTTTATTAAATCACATGCAGCTGTGCAGACCATTGGAGAAGACAGAGACTATACCCATGCCACTCCAGCTCCACAGCCTAGGCTTGTTGTGATGATGGGAAGTAAAAATTACTATTCTGAACAAAGAATGTGCTTTTAGTTAATCAGGATATTACAACTGTGTAACTGCTTGACAAAATGTGTGGGTAATTAAAAACAAAAAACAATGGTTTATTCAGAGAGTTACGGTTTGCTAAGTGTTTTTTTATTTCATAATCCTGAGAGTCTCTTGCAAGAAATTGCATGTACAGCAAGAACTAATTTAACTATTTAACTGTACACTGTACAGAGGACAAGCCAGAAGGTGCAACGATTTAAAAGTCCAAAAAACTATTTAAGTTCATTTCAATCATCAAACTGACTTAAAAAGCAATCAGGGATAGAAAACTTTGGCACAGGCTGGTGGTAAGCAATTTAAGACAGTTAAACACTGTCAGTTTTTTGTATTTATTGGCAGGGGGGGGTCAAGGTGCTTTCTTGGCCTGTAAGATCCACTGTTTAAAGTAGTCCACTTCCAGTGTGCGTGCTGACAGTACAGTCTGCGGATCATATTCATTGTTGTAGCGCAGGTCCAAATGATGGGCACCATCAGGAATTACTATGGCAACCAGAGAAGCAGAGATGTTTTGGGTCACTCCTCCCGCCGACCATGGGTCAAGACCCCCATTACTGCGAGCGACAGACAGACAAAGACATGTAGAGAGACATAACGTTGAATTAATGAAAACAGTGCACAACAAGCCCAAAGTGTTTAGAAGATGCAGTGCTGATGAAAACGCAGGTAAAGTACCTGAAAATAATGTTACTATGAGAGGAAATGTCAAATCCCCCGTAGACAGTGTTAGCCCAGTCAAGCCGTGGCCTAACTCCAAACAGGTTATGGCACTCATCTGAGAAGGCCTGGAAAATCCATTCCTGAGGCTCAAACATGTCCTGGACCCCATCAGTGCACATAGGCATCACCATCTCTGTACAGGCCTGGGGGAAAATGTATACAGTAAAAAAATATATTGCCCTTTAGGGACATAGATAAATAAATGAGATAAATAAATGAAATGAAAACAGACAAATATTTTGTAAATACTTGACACACACACACACGTTAATGATGCCTCATACACAGTGACCTGAGTAATTATGCTAGTTGTATTACCTGATAATACCAGCCAATGAGGCCTAGGTTTCCAGTGGCAGTCTGGGATGTGTTGAGGCAGGCTGTGTTTCCTGTGTAGTTGTAGTAGACCTTCACAGCCTGGGAGACGCCCTGCAGTAGCTGGTAGTCAGACACAGTGGCATCCAAATGAAGGTGCTTACAGACCACCTAGAACCACCCACATTCATTCATTCAAGGAAGAAAATAAATATTTAAACATTGCAAATGTGTAAAGATATTGTTCTTTCCAAACAACCTACAACTATAGTTCTATGCTATTCACAAACACGACTGGCTCACAATACAGAAGCTTAAATTCCCCAATATCTGGTATGTTTACAAGACATTTACTTGTGGTAATAAATCCCCTTTCAGGCATCTGATTTGCATATGAAATTGAGTGGAATGAAACTAAGCTTAACTTGAATATATGGCTCTCAACCTGGTATGAGGCGGCGCCCATTCTGTTCAGCCATGCATGATTGAAAGATTTAAAACTTTGCCAAGATGACCCGTCCCTCATCCTCACACACCAGATTGTGTTCCAGAGATTAATTTCTTTCAATTTGTTATTTTCATTTCCTTTTTGTTTTATGTCCATTTCTTTTTCAGTACAGTTACTGAACTAGTTGTTATGGCAGCAGCATAGTTTGTTGTGTTGTTTTGTCTCTCTGTAGAAAGGGGAGACTGTTCCCACTTGTTAGGAGGTTGGAGGGAAACTGTGGTAGCGTGGAGTCTGTTACTAAGGCTTTTGTCTACAGGCTGGAGAGGGTGCTGGACGATGGAAGAGGAGGGATACAGACATGACCAACCACAGATTTATACTGTGAAAATATCCAATTGCTCTAAAGAACTTTTCACTACTTTTCAGATAGGATTAGGCTTATACATTCATCTCAGCCAACACATTTCCCTCCTCTAAGCCCTCAATACCCCCTTCTCACAGTCACTCAGATAATCACATTAGCTTTGTCATTAAAAAAGCTCTTCTTTGCGCCCACTACCTAAACCGCTTTAACCACCCATAGGGGTCGCATACATTACAGGCTTTTAGTTTAAAAAAAACTTTGAATGACCTTTCAGTGTAGATCTCAGCCAACTTGTTATGCCTGAGATGGTTTTGTATCTGCAAAGTATGCATGACTATAGCAAAAGGCCATTAAAATAAACCAAAGGAAAAGTATACACTACTGAGAGAGGAAATTGCTTGTAACAAATATAATGTTGTGTGGATCACTGCAGGATGGTGAACAGGCCCTGAAAGGGGTGCTCAGGTCAATAGTGGGACATTATGCACGTGACATGCCAAAACGTCTGGGTAGCGAGGCAATGGGCAAGTATATCAAATTCTTACTTGAACCATGACACCATCACACGCAGAGTAATGCCCATGCAGACAAAAGACATGTCTGGATGGGCATTAACTTCACAAATCATAAAATAAACTAGCATCACTATAATCATTCCACAGATTCTATAGGTTAATAATTAACAAATGCATGACACGATACTGCACGTTTTTGTACCAAGCTGCTATGGCTTAGAAATAAACAGGCATCACTTTGATGTGTTCATTGTCATTTTTGCCATTTCTTGTTGTGCAATGTCACCTGACCAGACACAATGAAGCAGTTCTGAGTTTTGAAGGAGCATGATCAAATGAAAATCTTATAAGGGAGACATAAAAAAATTATGGTGTAATACTTTTTGTTGCGTATCTAAAGAAAAGCAACCCTGACAAGAACTGGGATCTTAATTAACATTACTGAAGTGTATTGAAAGCTGTAGTACACAAATGCTACGAAAGCTTGAAAGACTCACACCCACTTGTAACACAAGTGAAACTGAATAACTCAAAGGCAATTGAGAACAGACTGTCAAAACCAATCACTTAACCAAATTAAATAACAACAAGCCTCATATATCTGAATCACAGTCATGCATATAATTGCATGCTTGTATTTCATTTGTTAAAATACAATTACAATTGCATTTCATTTGTTCACCTGTATGGGCCAGCGAGGAAGTGGCTGGAGGAAGTTGGCCTCGTAGGGATAATCTACCATGGCTAGATTCACCCAGGTCTCTTGAAGCCAGGACTTGAAGCCTGCTGAGTCCTCCTGCTTTTTAAGTGGGACACATAAGCTGAACTCCCGAGACAGCCACTGAAGACCATCATCTGCAATGACATGACAACAAAGTGAAACACTTTCTTGGTGAAGACTAGACTTCTACAACTGGGTTGTTAACTTCTTAGAGCATAACACACGTTACCAGTGGAGGAGATATTATCAATGGCCTTCCACGATCTCCTGATGTTGACATCGCAATTCAGTCCACTCCTGGCAAAATCATCTGTGACTATTTTGTAGAAGTTTCCGCAGGGTACCATGTTAGGGAACTGCCAAATTGGAGCCGATGCAGCCAAAGCTCTGGAAAAGAGAACCCAAAATCAGAATCATCAGAAACCGTACCACAGTAAAAAGACAAAGCAAAACAACAGCATATAGACAAGTACACATTTAGTCTTAAAGAGCACAGGTTTTAATCAACATTAAAAACATATAGCAATTACTCTTACCCAACTACAACATTAGGATATTTCATCCTCATCCAGGCAGAAAGCATACCACCATAAGATCCCCCAATAGCAATGACAGGGCTCTCCTCTGCTCCTACCACTGTCCTCTTCAGCTCTCTGATCAGAACAGCAAAGTCGGCCAGTGCCTGCTCTGATGTCAGATAGTTCAGGTGTTTGCTGTCCTGTGTATCAAAATAACAGCAGAGAAGCAGAAAGTTGGTTACCTGTAATTTGTTTATATGAATGGGTCTGACATATATTAAACCCACTTCAAAGTAAAACCCTAGTTGTAGGTATAAAAGAGGTAAATGTAATAATAAGAGTATACATACACTGTAGGAGTCAACACCAAAAGGCATGGATTCACCATAGTAGCGGTGTTCTGCAAAGACTAGCATGGCACCCAACTCCTCCGCAACATCCCACATGAAACCCTGCAGTCAGAAGACATCATGTTTGTCAACGCATGACATTAACCAACGCCTGCTAGTAGATAAAAAAAACAAGGGGAGGTGATTACAGTGTTGTTGCAGAACCATGTGATGTCTCCTTCATTGCCAGTGTAGAAAAGTATAGGACCTCCTTTCTGGTGCCAGTGCTGCTCAGAAACAAGGTATCTTTGTTTGAATGTTCCATCTTCCAGGAAACCAAAGTGATCGATCTGCAAACACAGAAAGGTAAAGAGAATACCTTGAAAGCCTTATCATACCATCTTAGTAATTATGTTTTCATTCAAATTCAATTCAAAGTCTGTCTTTAAAGAAAATACTACAGTGACACTATTAGGTCTGGGTGGTGCAGATGTTTCAGTTTAATCCTCAACACTGCTGGGTGTAATCAATTAATATTTGGCATGGTACCACCACTGTGTTGGGTGTCAATCTGTGACAATCTTTAGGCTGGAAGCAAGGATAGTAAGCTGCAACTTGTATTAAAACCCAGATCAAGTTTCAGGGATGCCACATTAGTTCCAGTTTAGCCGAGTCCTTTCATCAAACAGGGGCTTCTCAAGGCTTCTCGACTCAATTTAGCCATCCTCATCCCTCTATGGTTCCAAAGTGAAGCTCAACATGGTGGACTTGCTTATGCATATGTATTTGTCACAAACCGCTCATCCAAACAACTACACATGCGACATTGACTGGAAGAATATGGTACCACATGTGACTTGAGTCAAGAAAATAGTGGAATAATGCCACCTGGTGGTGGTGCAGGTCGATTTTTTTTATCACACTGGCAGTTTCCTAATCCCCAGCCAATCTTACCCTTTTCCTTTCTTTAACCTGCAAATGGGTAAGTAGGTCCCAAGAGCATGCTTATTCATGCTTTCAAGTTAGATTGTTACCCAATTAACTGAATAATTTAATTTCATAATGGAAGAACAATACACATGCAGGCAACTGACAAACTCCAGTTTTCCAGTTAAGTATAATAGAGTAGGTATGAATGGAGACTACATATAGACTTCCATGCTTTGTCTGAGGGTAGAGTAAAGCTAAGAGGATTTCCTTTGGACAAGAGCAAGATAATTAGCTATTCCCTTCAGACCACAGTTTATGAAAAAAGGATGCGAAATGTTTGGCTTCGCCGGCTGACTATCTTCTCCTCCTTCCTGAGTTTACATGTTGAAAAACTATAGCCTAATGTTATTGGTGGGGGAAAGGGGAAGAACAAAGGGTAACAATAGGAACGTGCACGGTTCCTTTCTCTCAAGTTCCTTCGGAGATGAGTCCAGATAGACAGTTGCAAGGGCTTGATGAATCACAATAGGAGGAAACGTATCTTGTGATCATGCGGCTGGGACAAATGCACGTGACAATTTGTTTCACAATCATAATCGATAAAAAGTTGTTAGTGGTCCTGTTTGTTTGTGGTTCGTGCTTGGCATGGACTTGTGGTTAGTTTATAATACTATACCAAAAACTGTCTTAGTAGCAGCCTATGCCAGGACAGTTCTGCTGGAACAGCGAACCCAGTGACTTACAGTTTACATCAGGAAGCACTAATCAAACAGTTCTGATTAAGTAGGTTTATATGGGATAAAATTGAATGAAACTTGAATTAAGAATAGCCTATATTTCAAAGAGAAGTTACACGTATTCTAGGTCTTTGTCAATCAGTTAGCCTAGGCTACTTAACAATTAGGCAGAACAGTTGTCCAGATAAACTAGCTACAACAGTCGCATGATATTTTGCCAAAATATACAAATGGAAAACACAAATGAACATGACAAAAACTCACCTTTTGATCAAAATACAACGTTTTATAGCTGACCCCTTTTTGAGACGTGAAATCTAAAACGCCACGTCTTGATAAAAGTTGAGACTTGAGAGCAAACACATTAAAACAAAAGAAACTTAATAAAACGATGCTCATATAAGCAGGTCTAAACAAAGGGCTAAATTCGGATCTCATCGTGTCCTGTCTTTTGCAATACAACAGTAACATTTGCTGAGTGTGCTGTGCACTGACTGTGCTTCTACTCTTTGCTGTAATGTCATAGGGAAGGAAGGAACTAGGAAGTTGCATATCGGCTGGTCAAAGAAGATCCTTCCGATCTGATTCATTCAGTCACACTGTAGCATAGCCTGCTGTAGGCTAGCTATATTTTGCTATTAATCAAGTAACCTACGATTTCAGGCTATTGGTTGCTGGAATAAACAAACATAGAATACAACCGACGTCCAGCCTTTTCCTCTTCCTTTCCAGTTCAAGAGACATAATAAATTACGATAAGAGTTATAGGCCCTATGCTTTAAATAATCACTATGAGTAAAATAGCTTTGTTTCACTCCTAGCGTATGTGAAGTGTCAAATGGTAGGTTATGCGAATTAAGTCCCAGTTACGCCAAAGTAGGCCTACGCCTTCAGCAGTTGCAGTACCCTTCATTTTGTCTTGCCCATGTTCTCAAATTTAAAAGCAAACCACCAGATGTCACTGTGCTCATACTTTTCAACTGACCAAAGGTTCATCTTGTTTCCGGCACATAACAGGAAAAAAGATTCTATTCGGATTGTCTTCTCCTTGGTCAAGCCCAAACTAACTCGATTCCTATAAAGACCCAGATCACGAAATGATTATTAAGCCGACCTACTGCGTGCTTTCCAACTTTACCAAAACCTTTATAAAAACGGAGTCGTTTTAAAGGAGAGGATGGTGGGATGTACAAATAGGCCTACATTACATAAAGATAGGGGTCCATAACTTGAAATTTCTCATCCACTTCAATAGCCTACTTGAAAATACTCTTCTCTAAAACGGAAAAGGAAGGGAAAAGGGAATAGGCTTCAGCATAAACGGATAGTTGAAGTCGTGATTATCGTGATTATTGAATTTAATACACTTTAGCATGAAAAGGGAAAATATCAAAGGTTCAAAAACAATTTTTTAAACAATATTATGATTAAAGTATTATTTGAGGGTAAAAATATTAAAAAGATACAAAACAGTAAACATAAAACTAAATAAACTAACACGATAAAAGCAATAGCTTATGCAAAGTTAAATACTGGTCTGAAAATAAACATCTGCATCAAACAATAACGAAACACACTACAGTACAAGTATGATGTTAAGTAAACCATCACAATGGCTAATGTATATAAAATATAGCTAGACACTTAAATCCTATGTAAAAGCATGCTTAAAAAGTCACTTGAATAAGGAATATAGATGCAAATTATAAAACAAACTCAGGAGACATGGCTTACTTTCCAACACAAAAGTATTGAAAATGCATGGCAATGTCAAAGCATGGCAGGGCAAAGACACTGAATAGAAAAGATAAAGAGATGGTGCACCGAAAATGGGTAATAATGAAATGATTTGTCTTCCTAGAACCCTTGTTAATGCATTAAGTGAACACTGCTGTAATCAACTGTGAAATACTATGTCTGGTATCATTCAACTTATGGCAGGTAAAGTGTATTACTAGAAACATTTAGCTAAAATGTATTAAACAAACACAAAAAGAAAAATATATGCTTTGCATTTTTACTGACGCAACAAAGAAAAATATAACTATAAACAAATATTCAGACTTGAAAACAGAATCATAGCAGCAGGTAAAATTAGAGTCTGATAAAGAAAAGATATTCACAGTTTCTTTGTAAAACATAACATTCTGATTATTGTGTCAGTAAGACCAAGATAACAGATAATAAACAAAGAAAGAAAACAAAACCAGCTGATAGCGTTCACATGCAATACTGCATTTCAATCAGACATTTCAAAACTGGAACACAGATGGAGAGATCTGTTGTGAATAGGACCTCTAGTGAATTCCTTTTTTTAACCCAAAATTGTGTTCATCTCACTTAACTACTCATACGCTTCAAACAAACAATTAATATAAAAGATCAAACCCCTTTGTTATTAGTTTTTCCTTTTTTCAATAAAAGCTCTAAATTGATCAGGAACGTATTTGGACCTGTATACAATATGAATGTATGTACTTGATAAATTGGCTAAAAATAGCAAACAGAATCATGAAAGCAGCCAAGCTAAGACTTTATGCTCTTGCAAACAAGCTGTAACTATTTGTAATAAGTAGTCTACTTAAATGTCCTGTAACAAAATATATGTGGTGGTTTCAAATGAGGCCATACTGCTGGTGAATTTTCATTCCAATCCAATATAACAAAACCCATGTATTTCTCTGTCTAAGATGATCTGAGATCCTAGCTCCCAAAACATTCATTTACAAATCCTTATGCCTCACATAAGGTAACAACAAAGATAGTTATAGTTTGCATCCTGTTGAACTGTAGTTACTGTTTCACATTACAGCAGCAGCTTGAATTGTTTTGCTCCAAATGAACGTTTAGTTATTCCTGTTATAACAAAGAATGCCTACTTAACAAACTCCTTAGTTCAGCTTCTAGACATAAGACTTGGCAGCTTATTGGAGGACTGTGGCAATGTATCCCTGTCATTTGAACTGTACAGTAAATGGCTGGTTCCCATGACGACCACTATGTTCTAATTGAGGCTGCAGCAGCTTAAGTAGCTAATGCTTTTGCCCTCCCCAGGCATTGGGGCAGTGTCATTGTTGTCCAGCGTATTCTGCTTGGCGTCTTGAATCAGTTCACAAGCCAGATCAAGGAAGAGTTTCTCCACATTGTCTGACTCTTTGGCTGAAGTCTCCAAATAGAGCATGCTTTGAGAAACAGCAAACTCTTCAGCCCTCTGCCTCAATACTTCTCTTTTTTCAGCAAGGTCTATCTTATTACCTGTGGAAGAAAGTGAAATGTTACAGCAGTTAATATACACTGTCTGGTTTAAGAAAAGGTGTTCAGAATGTAAAATCCAATAAAATAAAAATAAATACTCACCCACCAAGATGGTCACCACTTGGTTGTTAGCATACTGTTCAATCTCTTTCAGCCATTCTGGAAGGCACCGGAAGGAGTCCTCACAGGTGATATCATAGGTAAGGATAAGGGCGTTGGCACTACGGTAGTAACTCTGAGTAATGGAGCGGAACCTCTCTTGTCCAGCTGTGTCCCATATTTGCAGCTGTAATCCAGAGTTTAAATTAATATCGAGCCACTGACAAGGATTGCAGCAGCAAGTTTTAAGTTCCTACATTGTTTTGCTTTATTTTGTTATGGTGATATGGTGAAAGTTGGTGAGGAAAACATAGCAAGGGTTGTTCTTCTTTATCAGGTGTGTTGGAAAAAAACATTGTTGTTGCACTGTTCACTCAATAATAATGACAATGGCCGGGTTTCCCAGATTCGTTAAGAAGCTCTTAACGCTAAGAGCGTCTTAAGAACGTTCCAAGAGTGTTCTTAACGAATCTGGGAAACCCGGCCAATGACAAAAATGACACATGGGCTTGTGTTTTAAAGGTTGGGAACAAGGTCATAATTTCGATTAGGCTATTGTCTTACAAAAGCAAGCATTATAGACAGACCTTTACTTTCAATCCTTTAATTTCCACTGTTTTGATCATAAAATCAACTCCTATTGTAGCCCCTTGACCAGGTGGGAAAAGGCCCTGTAGAATGGAATAAACACATCAGATCAAGTAATATCCATTTGAAAATGGTATTGATTCTTCAATCATCATTACACATCATGTTGTGCATACCTGAGTAAAACGTCTGACTAAACAGGTCTTTCCGACACCAGCGTTTCCTATTAGCACAATTTTGAACAGGTAGTCATAATCCTCCATGCTCATTCTAACCTGTAGATGGGCAAAATGAGACGGGATTAGTGCAATTGTATTATAAAATTGTCATTGGCAGGATGTCGATCATTATTGCTGAAAACACATGAGCAGGTTATGAAGAACACCAACACCTTCCGTTCATCTTGGATAGTTATTTTGACTGGTGGTAGGAGGATGCTGGAAATATTGGAATGTGAAGGCCATGCGCTTTGCAATACCCTGCTTTAAACCATGATGAAGTACAGTAGCTTCCTTGGCAACTATTTGTTGTGTGCGCTGTGTGGTCTAAAAGGTCGTACAAGTCATTTGTAATGCCATTTGCTAGCGTACATAGCTACCATGTTCACAGTAGGAGCTAAATCTTTTTTTGCGTTTTGGACGTCCATATGGACGTCCGTAGACTGACGGCGATGGCTGCTGATCTTTGCATGGATGGACGGACGGCGATGCTGTTCAGAGTGCCGTCCATAGAGGGAGCAGATATTTTGGACGGCGATGGATTGGCAGGGACGTCCCTCGTGCCGTCCATGGAGGGAGCAGATATTTTGGACGGCGTCATAGCCGTCCATATGGACGGCGATGCTGTTCAGAGTGCCGTCCATAGAGGGAGCATATATTTTGGACGGCGATGGATTGAATGTTTAGCAGGCTGTTGAGCTAACAGAACTGCCGAAGGCTACCATAGCATGTAGCTAGCTACATTAACTTTGGATGACTCAATCTTTTGTCAAGTTAATTTGTATGAATTGCATGTTAGTGCAATATTTACGCCTTCTGTTTTTTTACATAATCAGCAGTATGATCTCATGACAATATAGACTTGAAAAACAATATGTTATGGTTTGGGTTTGCCTATAGGCTACATATATTTTAATTATTTCGAGAATTGTTAATAAAGACTCATTTAAAATTTTAACATTGTGTTATGACCCTATGAAATACAATGCCTTTTAGGGCTTTACATAATCATCAGTATAATCTCATGACAATATAGACTTGAAAAACAATATGCCTATGTTATGGTTTGGGTTTGCCGAGATATAGGCTAGGCCTGCATATGTTTTAATTATTTCGAGAATTGTTAATAAAGACTCATTTAAAATGTTAACATTGTGTTATGACCCTATGAAATACATTGCCATTTAGGTCTTTTAAACCGTCAGTTTTAAGTGTTTTATGGGTGGATTTGGAGCCACCAGTCAGTAGCTCCAATGTTGCGCACGAACCACTTTGAGCGGAGACAAATGCAAAACGTAATAGCCTATGGGCCTAACACTCCAAATTTTAAAATTTTAAATGAGTCTTTATTAACAATTCTCGAAATAATTAAAATATATGTAGCCTATAGGCAAACCCAAACCATAACATATTGTTTTTCAAGTCTATATTGTCATGAGATCATACTGCTGATTATGTAAAAAAACAGAAGGCGTAAATATTGCACTAACATGCAATTCATACAAATTAACTTGACAAAAGATTGAGTCATCCAAAGTTAATGTAGCTAGCTACATGCTATGGTAGCCTTCGGCAGTTCTGTTAGCTCAACAGCCTGCTAAACATTCAATCCATCGCCGTCCAAAATATATGCTCCCTCTATGGACGGCACTCTGAACAGCATCGCCGTCCATATGGACGGCTATGGCGCCGTCCAAAATATCTGCTCCCTCTATGGACGGCACGAGGGACGTCCCTGCTAATCCATCGCCGTCCAAAATATCTGCTCCCTCTATGGACGGCACTCTGAACAGCATCGCCGTCCGTCCATCCATGCAAAGATCAGCAGCCATCGCCGTCAGTCTATGGACGTCCATATGGACGTCCAAAACGCAAAAAAAGATTTAGCTGCCTCTCCATGTTCATACGGTTATAACCGTATGCCCCGTTATAGATAGCCTTAGCAAACTAGCAGTACAGTCTCTGGCCTCCGTCCTCTGTCTGTTGACATTGCCTGGCAAAACTACTGTACTGCTAACACATTTTCAGCCATCCGAAAGTGTATTTACAACAACAAAGGGTAGCGATAGTTATGTAATGATGAGCTGTTACTGGGGTTAGCTAATTGATTCAACAACAGTGGTTGGCTGCCCCCACCCCTGATGGTGATGCTGATGATGGCGCTAGCGATTTACTAGCTACAGTAGCTAGACTAGACTGAATATCCATATACCAGCAGTATTATACAGTTAGCATTGCTAGAGCTATCTGTCCAACCTGGCAACAACAAACTGTCAATAATAAACACACACTCGCTCCATCAACATTCACAGCATTCGTATGTGACCAGGGCCTCACCTTAAGCTAGCGAAAAGACAGCATACAAGTGCACCACTAGCTAGCTAGTTTGCTACTAGGACGGCTTCAGTATCCTGATGCAGGAGCCGGTGGCTAATGTATAAGATAGCGTAGAAAGTACGGGTTGTGGATGTGGTAATTGTAAGATTGAATGTCATTTGTACTTACCAAAACCTGGGGAACTCCCCTAAATACAGACTGTGGTATGCATGCATCCGGTCAGTTTGATCAAGAGTATGATCTCGACCACACAGCCTAACAGTAGAGGCTCAGTCAGAATTATCAGTCGGTGATGTCACCAATGGCACTGCACTGTCTGGTAAAACTGGTGAACGATTCAAAACTTCGTTCTGTATTTGATGAAGCAAAGTCAAAGAGTTGACAAATGTCATTAACATCCTTTGGTGTAATGTCTGGTAATGAAAGGACAGTTCTCATAATTATCTTAGGCTATAGGCTATGTTATTGTTCTGATTGTCAATATATTTTGGCTGTAAAGTTGGTTTGTTATTCACATCTTCGAGTGAACCATTTATAAAATAAGAGAGTTTATGTGTAACACATCCATCCATGTATATTTTGACTGAAGGTAAGTGTATAAAAATGCTTAATCAAATGCTGTGTATATGAATAAATAAATATTGTAAGTCATGCCCTCCAGGAAACAGTGGCGCATCCACTGATTTCTACTCTCAAGACATCATGACCCAATTGGTCAACCAGCTGATGACCAGAGAGCCTCCCGTCTCATGCCCTCCCGTCTCATTCCCTCCCGTCTCATGCCCTCCCGTCTCATGCCCTTCCGTCTCATGCCCTCTCTTCTCATGCCCTCTCTTCTCATGCCCTCTTGTCTCATGCCCTCCCGTCTCATGCCCTCCCGTCTCATGCCCTCCCGCCGTCTCATGCCCTCCCGCCGTCTCATGCATCCCGTCGTCTCATGCCCTCCCGTCTCATGCCCTCCCGCCGCCTCATGCCCTCCCGTCTCATGCCCTCCCGTTTCATGCCCTCCCGTCTCATGCCCACCCCGAGCTTCTACTTTTCAAAGTTAAAGCTCGCGTCTGGTCTGCTCAGAATCTGAATTGATTTTATTCGATATGTAGGTTTACACAAACACGGAATTTACAAATGAATAAAATACTAAATATCTGTCTATAAGATAAATGAAGACTATCGTTCTAATGAATAAACGGAATATATGTCCATTTATAAATAAATGCAGACTAAAAATCCATTCTACGGCTGCAGCCTGGAGCCTCGCGTCTCATGCCCTCGCCTTGATAAGCAATTGTAGCAATTTCCCAGTGGAGTGTGAAAACTATATAGAATATAAAAATTAAATGGAAAGACTGTAACGTGTTTATTTTTGTATTCTTGAGTGTGCAGATCCTCGTTATCCCTCCTCAGGATTCAAGGGAAGGGGCAACAGGGGAACTGAATTCTCCGGAACACCGGGTTCACGTCTAGGTTGTTCTTAGGTTCGGGGTTTAATGACACAGAAAATATTAGTTCTGGGTAAACCTAACGCTATGTGGTTTTGGTTATCCTTGGTTCAAATAAACAATGTATCCCTGTTTAGCAATGTCTAGGATAAGGTGTGAGACCCACCTGATGTGCTTTACGAGGCGGAATCATGCTGTACTGCATCGTATTTTTTCACCGACCATATTTTTCGGTTACACCCTGCCCTTGACTTCCTCTTGAGAGGTGAAAGGAGTGCTAACTGAGCAGACAACTAGCAATCCACATAGGTGGTTTAGCTAACAATTTGCAAATATGGGTCTTGTACCAGATGAGGCCAAAGTTCTCCCACCACCAGGAATAGTGAACAGAAATTCAGTATGGCTGGGGGTGTTGGGGTGGTGCACGGCGATGCTTCAGAATACCCTAAACCGCAGACCGCCTCTGAAATCAGGTTGGTATGCTTCTTGGCTAATTTAGCTAAATTACATTAACCGACGTACTGCATACATTGCTAACTTGCTCGGTAGATAGCCCTAGTAGTTAAATTAAAACGCCAGTTACTTTATTTTCTAGGAAGCGAGTCAATTAACTACAGGCAAACTAGTTGGCTTGCAATGCTAGTTTGGTGTCAGAATGTAGCAAGACTAACTAGCACTACTGTACAGTTGGGCAAGATAGCACTTATTAATAAAGTAGACTTGTGTGTCGAATAATCTACAACCTGTCTCGTCAGTCTAACGTTACAACACAGTAACATGTTATCTGTTCCTATTGTCAGAAGTATTGGTGGCAAGGCCGTAATCATAATATATGTTGGGGGAACACCCCCCCCCCCCCCCCCCCCCCCCCCCCCCCAATATTCAAATCTGGTCAAAATGTCCCCCCAAAATATTGATATAAAAATATAAATGTGCTACGCTACGACAGGCAACCACGCACGCTGTCCGAAATTATCATAACAAATATAATTCGTCCCCCCCAATGTTGACTACATGGCTACGGCCTTGATTGGTGGTCAGTGTGTTTTAGCTTGTGTTTTGCCTTTGCAGGTGTGCACAGACAAGTCTTGATGTCCACCATTGGTTGGTTCATTGGTTACCATATTACAAAATATGAAAACTACAATTTTGCAAGACTGGACCGAGACATGAACGAGTATATAAGGCTGCATCCAGAAGAGTTTCGAGAGAAAGGTAACTATATGTCATTATAAGCTTTGATGAAAAGAATAAAACGCAACACTCCATTCAGATATGCAATCCCAATCCTAAATTCCACACCAGCCAATATTCATGAATTGTTATGCTTGTCATAGTCTCCATGTGTCTACTTGGGTTAATTGGATGTGCTGCACTTTGCTCATTAGTCAGATCTAAACAGAATGTGTTTCTTCTACTTCAGCACAAACAACCTTTTTAAATAATTAGTCGCAAATACCAGGTATTATGTACAGGTATTATTATGACCATGTAATTGCTTGTTTGAGGTTTTTTTTGGTGTGTAATTTCTTGTTCCTTAATTGATTGTATCTCAACAGAGAAAAAGACCTTTGCTGAAATTGTGGAGCCTTTTCATCCAGTACGCTAAGTGTAGGAGGCTGACAAATAAAGGACACACATTTCACAGACCACCATCTGTCCCCGTTGTTGCTCTTTGAATGTGATTCTATACTGTCAAATTTGGAGTAATGTACATAATAAAACCTACTTAACAAACATCCTAATGCCTACTCTTGATATATTTCCTTTTAAAATAAATAATTAAATGTTCCATTGTTCTGTGAATACCAAGTTAATTAATATAGAAGAAAACAACATTGTTTTGAAGGTGAGTTTTGTCAAAGCACATTTATTTCCTTAGATCACATTCTGAACATTGATGTATTTGAACAATGCGCTAGGTTAAAAAATGCAAAGGCAGCTTGTTTGTTTCCATAAAACTGGAGGTTTTTGCAGGTAGTTTAGTTTGCCACTCCAATGATGTCCAAGTACTTAGTTGTGAGGCTCTGGGATTTTTTGGTAAGAGAGACCATTACAGTGAATAGCCCTCTGAGGTGAAAGTAGAAAAGGGCTTCAGGATCGACCTCCAGCAACGGCCCCAAGGTTGTGTGAAGTTCTGCGTGGGCTTTATCCTTGAGTTCATCTAGGGGAACCAGACCACTCTCCACTTTGTTTCTGATGGCCTTCACCATGAGATAGTCGTCATACAGATCTTTACAGGAGCCCTCTGCTGCATCACAGTCTTCAACATAGTCAGATGGCACATCTCTTAGGAGACTAGGTAGGAGGATGGTGTGCTCCATGTTTTGCACAGCTGTGTTGTATCTCCTTAAAGCCAGGAGCAGGAAGCTTTTGTTGAGCTTGGCCTCGGCAGACTGCATGTTTCCAATCAAATTGTTCTGGCTTCTCTGGTGCGGTTGGTATGATGGTGGTAGCCAGAAGTCAGTCTGCAGTGCCATGAAAGAACAGGCTGGGTTTTTATGCAAAACGCTTGCCTGACATTGACTGGCTGGTGATATTATGCAACTGGCTGGTGATATTATGCAACTAGGTGGTCTGATTTAAGAACATTTTGACTGCAATGATGGCTCAAGTTTCTCAATTGTTTGATTTTCACAAGCTGCCGTTTTCTTTGGCAGTGACTGAAAGTCCACTGTGACACCGTGTGCTGTCTAAAGTGTTTTTCACTATATCACATATAGTATGATTATGTACTGATTTAAATGATTAATTCAGACCTTCTAAACAATATTTATGTGATGGCCATGAAATAAATTTAGTTGTTATACTATAGCACTATTGAAAGTTATTTTAAACTGCTTCAAGTGGGCAGTGCATTTAAGGTCTGCACTGTTTGCATTGTGAAGTTACTAACATGCATGTGTATCTATTTGATACTTATCTTGTCTGTTTCAGCACTACTTATACACGTATACAAAGATTGACAATGTATTTAAAATATATACATTTTGTCAATTGTTATTACGAGACACATTTTTCCTTTATGAATACAGTAACTAAAACATTGGGTTAGGGTTAATGACATTGTGTTAGAGCTGCTTATCAAGATGAATGGCCAATGTACCAATATGCACACTAATACAGGCATTGACATAATATATAAACTGCTTTTAATATTTTCCAAATCCACTTCCACATCATCAATCCTTATTTTGAGATCTAGCTTAAAAGTTCATCCAGTTTAGGGCAAGGTTGTGGTCCAGTGTATGTTTGTGTTACAAGAGTGTTTACCTTGCTCTGCAAGTACCTTGTCCAGTGCTGTATCCTGTATGATATTTTAAAACATAGAGACTAGTAATAAGAGAAATGTTACTGTTATTCGTTTTATGTTTTTCAGAATTTTATTTTTAAGGCAAGTTAAACACTTTTAAATAATATACTGTAAAATTACAGCCTTATACACTCAATGATTTCACAGTCACAGACAATCAAATTTAACAAGAGAGGCAGTAGCTTATTTAACATGAATACTGTCATTTTGTGACCAGTTAATGTGAATAAAACAGGTTGGTTAGGGACATTTCATTCTATAAAGTGCAATCTTTTCCATTTGTGAGTAGGGATTGGGTGGCCTTGTATTGAAATAGGTACATGAACTGCAATTAGTCTGATGGCTCAACGTATGTTCTATTAAATTCAGTAGAAAATAGAGGAATTGCATAATAACCATTTTAAAATGTGCACTACACAGCTTGTCTCTCTGTGGAAAGTGCCACCAGCAAACATCATTTGTTAAATCCCTTACAACAGTAAATGATCAACCAGCAGCCAGCAACCAGCAATCATTACTCAACATTGCCAGTGTAACACCTAATTTACTATTTCTCCATTCTGCGGGATGTCCACAGCTTGATAAATATGTGGTTAGACTTGTTGTCACAGCTTAATTGATGTTAGATTTTCTGTTTTAGGAAACATTTTTAAGACAATCTTTTGGTGAGTAGAGGAACTAAGAATAGGCGATCACAAGCAGGTCTCCATTGTCTCAGGTGATTCTCTTATAGAACTCATTGTCAAGCAGTGTTGTTAGCTCTGTAATTCCATCCTCAGATCAGTTGAGATATAATTATAGGAGCGATCAAAGTCTCCTTTTTCACAAGTTATTTTACATTGCTTTCCACTTCTTTCCTTTGCTTAGATTTTTTAAATTATTCTGTATAGTCCAATGTATAAGCAACCAGAGAGTCACTCAGCAAACTTTCCTCTGTCCCTCAACAATAATTTCCAGGACTCGTGTGAGATCCATCATTTTGGCGAGCATCTCTGTAATGTCCGGATGGTCCTTTGCTCCACTGATGAACTCCTCCAGGGTCAGCTCACCTGGATCGATACAAAGCCATACTTATCAGATACAAAAATCCATCAAAGTATATTGTCATTGCTTATAGGTATTTTATGCCATTAAAAAAGTGTATTTCAACACTTGAGGCAACTTATCCTGTTTATGTCAATCAAAAAGTATTTACCTTCCCCATTAACATCAATCTTCTCATATATAAGGGTAACAATTTCCTCAGGAGGAATAGAATAGTCCCTGGTGATGTCCTGTATAGCCTGGGAGACATGAAAGATAGTACACACACACACATCATCACACACTTTCACACACACTCGCATGCCCGCAGATCATTACGCTTTGTCTAAGGTTGCGGTTAATCCGCAAACCTCAAATGTTACACTTTCAGTATGTGACATAGTAAAAATAGCTTAACACACATGCCTGATGCATGGAGACACTGTATCAAACATAATACATTGTCATATATAAACGTCATATAAAAATATAATATTACAATGAATGTCTTATTATTTTTGTTTTGGTTTCCACAGTGCAGTGTGTAAATATTGTGTCATCTATTATATGTGTCTTAGACAGAAAAGCAATGGATTTAGGTCATACTGGAGCTTGTGTCGACGTTGGGACTAGATAAGTAGAACTTCAGATTACAGGTTGTGTCCAGTTCATGGCTATTTTAAAGTTTTTGACCCCATCAGAGCTCTGAAATAGGGGGCTATTCCAAGAAGATAAACCTTCAGCTGCATAGACCCAAAACCTTATTTAAGTCACTCAACACTGATAGTAAATTAGAAAATAAAAATGACATACCTTGAATATTGTTTCCAATTCATCCTTGTCAATTTTCCCATTTCCATCCTGGTCAAAAAGCTTGAAGTACCACTTTAGTTTCTGATTGATTTCTCCTTTCAGCATTAAACTTACAGCTGCTATGTATTCAACAAAGTCAATATAGCCATCCTAAGAAGAGAAATATATAGAGAAGGTTGTTAGATACATTCAGGGTCATTTTTACCTTTTGACTGTTCTTTGAGAGTCTTGCAGTGTCAGATGTTCTACTGTACAGAGCAAGTTGAGTTAGGTAGACACAGATGATTATCACTGTAAAACAGAAGCATCAAGACTTCACACTTGACTATACTTAATCATTCTACTTACTACTAGAAATACAACTTTCAATTTCCTGTAGTGTCAAATAAGACAAAGGAGCGTGATTGTGAGTCTCAAAATACTTTGCATGCAAATCACACCACGTAAAAAAACAAAACAGCTATTAACATTAAGAAGGAAAGAGACTTTGTGTCTCTTACCCCATCCATGTCAAAGGTAAAAAAGACCTGGTCTACATAGCTGCCAGCTTCCTCTGTCATGCCCTGCAGCTCCAGCATGGTCTTTAACTCAAAAAGGGTGATCAGACCCGATGGAGACTCCTTCATAAACTTGTTATACCAGTGGTGCATGTCCTCTGCCAAAATATCATCCATGTTTGAGCCGTGGGCACCCATGATTTCTACAGTGTAGAGAGGCTTCGGCAGTGGGGATACTGTCCAAAGCACCCAGATGACTGCAGGGAGCTGGCAAAGGTAGACTGCCTGGTGAAAGCTGTGCTAGTGTAGTGCCGGCAACACTAGACAGGCACAGACTTAATGCATTGACTGACTTAATCTAAGCTGTAAGCCACATGGCAAGTAAACCTTAAAAAGAGAGTTAACACACAAATTGGATAACAGCTGAACACTTCCAAGAATTCAAGAACATTTCTGGCGTGCAGAGTAGTTGTAGTATGTATTGGACACTTGCACAACAGTTCCTATCCACTGAACTGGCAGAACATGCATGACAACTTTAATTCCTTGCCTAACATTCTATTTTTATAGCACTGAATCTCACCACCCACAGTCGAACACAAGACTAACCCTATTGAAACAAGGATTGCCCTGCAGTGGCAGTGGGGTCAGGGAATACCTCAACCTGGATCTGTTTTGGTTAGGGTTATTGTAACATAAATTACAGAATATGCAAAGGGACCCCAGTAAGCTTCGTTTTATTTCAGCCATTTCAGAAATACATTTTTATGTAGTGAAAGTGAAATAGAATGCAATCATTTATGTATACTTTCCAGCTCCTGCTACCAAGCTTTGCAGTAGGTATAGATCACTTTAGTCCTTTTATATATAACATTTTCCTTTAAACTGTAGAAAACATCTCCAAAGACAGATTGTTATAACTTGTGATCAAAACGCTAAGGGTTTATGATTGCATA
The DNA here is from genome assembly GCF_021917145.1 of Hypomesus transpacificus. NCBI lineage: Eukaryota > Metazoa > Chordata > Actinopteri > Osmeriformes > Osmeridae > Hypomesus > Hypomesus transpacificus. The sequence continues at coordinate 14,219,743 of NC_061074.1, read as the reverse complement.
AACACGTACCACTAACTGGACTGACAAACTGATTTTCAATATAATCCCTGTCCAATCACCCATCTAAAATCACACTTTGAGAGGATCAACACATGCCATGTTGTTGAACAAGCACCAGCAACCGTGGAGAAGTTACTGGCTGTGAAGCCACCAGTGACCTATGACTGACTCATGTGTATGACCTTTGGTTGGATCATCAATTTAAGACCTCTAGGCTGAGGCTTCCAAATGAAAGAGCAGTGTTTAAATCAATCAGAATATCAAAGCTCAGCAGTCCTGTTATAGTAAATCTACCTTTAGGCGATTAACCATCTTGAAAGCAGGATTAACAGGGACTCATGCCAGGAGCAGCAGACAGCAATGGCTGCCAATACACTAAGCAGTATCAGTACGGAAATGGCCAAGTCTATATTATAGTGTTCATGGAAAATCAATACACCCTTTATATTTTCAAGGAGATTGTTTTCATTATTTGACCATTTTCTAACATTAAGGCCCAGTTTCGCAGACATGGATTAAGCCTTTTCCTCAAGTAAGAGAAAAATGTTTTGGCAACTGTACCGTTTGGCAAGTGGAATTTAGATCTCCAGCCAGGAGACACATTAGTTTAACAAAATTCAATCACAGTAAGAAATATATTTAGAACTGGTCTTGAAAGTAATCTAAAGTAATCTAAAGACTGAAGTTGTCAACTCTGGCACCTCTTTTGAGTCCCTTATGTCAAAAGGCTTGCAATTCATGTGTGGCAACAGTTTTGGCGTCACATGATGAAAACTGGTAATCAGATCTTTCGACCAAAAAGAAGATTGAAAAGATTGAGAAATGTGGACTATGAAACTCAACAGTTTGTCTTTATCGCCAACACTGTTTTCAGACAGTGGGTAGTCTGGGCAGAAAAAAACAAGCTAAACTGAAATAAAATGTTCTGTGTCCACCCATCTCTTGCTCTCCAGGAATGATTCAATCTGAATTTTCACGACCATCTGCACACACTTACAGGTAAATACTTGTAATAACATAATTTATTATTACAATTTCAGCTCTCTTTCATTTGAATTACAATATTCTTTATTTCAATGACAATAGAAAAGTACCAAATCCGACTGTGTAAATATGCTCTCTCTCTTTTGATAGGTACATAAATATATAAAATCAAGCAGCAGAAATAAAAATGTGTACACATTTTGGCTGTATTACTCAAAGTTAAGGCATGTACAGTAAGACAGTGTCTCCCAGTCCACAGACATAATCTTTCCACTGTAAAGCTCGTAGTATTCAAACCCAATAGCCCCATAAATGAATCCCATCCAAATCCCCACTTACAGTACCTTTAGATAGCTGTCTAGACAGAAAACACAGTCAATGTGCAAACAGTGATCATAGCTCTAAGTCTCAGGGAAGTAGAAAAGCTGTCACCAGATTGCCATTCACATTCTTTCTCCATCCTGTTAGAGAGACGTCATGGTGATGTCTTAGACTCTGGTGATTGTTCTAAAGCAAAGCTGGGAGACATAAACACATATTTTTTAGGAAGACATGATCAAACTTACATACATTGAGATAGAACTGATCGAAATTGCTTAATTTGTGTGAGCATCTCTCTGTCTTCCTTGTGTGGTTGGGGTTTGTTGACCACTTCATCTGACACATACAGTTTGATGACGTACAAACACATGACACAAAACACATGACTGAGAAGTAGATACTGGTAGTGGTATACTCACCTAGGCCTATACTTCACAGTTTAGGCACTGACTCAATAGTAACTGCAAAAAAAATAATAATTCTGTGCTCAGAATGAAACACGTCTTTGGCAGTAAAAACAATGTTAATGTCCTGGTGAATCTGACTACTTAAACTTTTTTTCCACCCTCCATTTCCAGGGAAGCAGGGTCAATATACAGCACCCCCTCCTTTTCTGGCTCCTGGTCGTACAGGTGCTGTCTGAGAACATTGTACACCACCTCTCGACTTAGGGTGAAATGCTTCAATTGGTCGTGCTGCTCAGGCATCAGGAAGCTTAGACGATACTTAGCTACAACAGAGCCATTCCTGACACAAACATCAACCGATTGTTAGACTCATACATACAGTACTGTTTACTGTTTGATGAAATCGAGTAGAAATTAGTAGAGAATATCAGATAAAGACATGTAGAATATGCTTCACCTGAAACCCTGTATTTCAGCCATTGAGAAGTAGCGACCAAGGGCAGGAGAGTGGTGGTAGACGTCATTGAGCTGGGTGAGGCATAAAACAAGGACACTGAACAGAATTGTGAATGACTGACTCACTACTTTCAGAACTCTGTTATTAGATACAAATTCCTTTCGACACTACTAAGGGCTCAAAAGAACATTAAAATGAGAGAGATTGCTTTCTCTGTCTGACCAAAGATTCCAATTTTGGGATGTGAAAGACTTTGAACAGGTCTGTAATAGACGTTTATATTATTTATGAGCACTGTTATAAGCTTGAAGCTCAAAAATACATCAGCCAAACCTTCTTTTGTAGTTCAATAGATAGGGGTTGGGTCTTATTGGACTGGGAGGAAAGAAGCTCCGCTGAGAAGATCTGATTGGGTAGTTGGAAGCTGCCGTTGAAGTATTGTGACACCGTAAAAGATGCAAGATCATACTTCTCATCCACATCCTCATGAATCACTGTTCTCCATAAGAGAAACATAACCATGTTAAAGCCATACATAATATTCATAAATATCAGACACAGGTATTCACCAGAACCATATGTAAATCAAATATTTTGTCTTTTACTCTGCATATGTGTACAGCATTGTGGCATGCTGTTGACAAAGTGCATTTATGGTTCTGTGAATGGGTTATGTGTACTGTACCTGTGCACAAGGCCAGGGAAACCATAATTAAGACAAAGATGAGGAGGATAATGAAGACGATAACCATCCACAGTCTCACACGTTTGTATACATCCTGATTCAGAATCCTGAATAGTGTGTTTCTCTACACACAAACACACAGATACTCATCGTTAACAAAGCCATGTTTGACTTTCCTTTCAAAAGTCCACTGTTGCCATGTGGATGCCATAGTTAAATGGATTAACATAATTTTTTTAAAGAATCAAGTGCCGTAAATAACCTGTGTCTGTGAAGACTCCCGATTTTCCGAAGTGGTTGAGGTGGATCTTTGATGGGCCTCTGCAGATTGGCCTGCAGTCTGCTGATTTCCATTACTGACAAGCCCCTTACCACACAGAATAGAAATTAGAGGGGGGGTGCATTTCACAGCAGGGCTGGAAAGGCATTTCAGGGTAGGGCTGTATTCTGTCTTGAAATTATAAAAATATGTTTAACAAGTGTCCTTAATATGTGCATATCTTTGTTAAGGATGGTGTAGATGTGATTGTTTTCATGAAGACCGCACACTGACTGATACATTTTCACTTTCATCTACATTTGCCACACTGAATAACTACCTTATATAGCCTTAAGTCCTGGTAAAAATTACAACTTAATTCGAGTTGAACAGTATCCCTACAAATATATTTGTGATTCTTTGTAAGCTTTTTTCAGTCTCTACTCTCTTAAATAATATGCTTTTTATTACTCATTGATACCTGTGGAAGAATGAGAGGGGAATGCTCTCCTGCCTCTGGGTCGTGTTCTGTTCTCGCACCATTTCCTGTAGTCGCCTTGAAATGGAATAGTGAACAAGTTCCGGGAATTTAAACATGTAAACAGAGCCCTCAGTCTTAGCCAACACTAAGCCGAGTGATAATAAAGTGGCTTCCTTTTGAGATCCACGGGTGCATGCTATTATTGGACCTCTTAGGCCATCCCAAAAACCCTTTTACACGACTGAATTCTGGCGAAGTGCATTTCTGTCCCACCTGCTGACTGATCCCGAAAAGACCAACTCACCTCAATTTTCGTTAACTCAATGTTCTCCATAACTTTACCCAAACTTCAGAATATCCTCCAATGAGAACGTTGGTAGACGTAATTCTCAAAACATTGTCTTGATTAAAATAACAATATGTGCAATTAATTGTAGACTAAATACATTCCAATTGATAAGGATTCACTTTTCCACTATTGTTTCCAGGTGTCAATCCCGTAAAGGAGTGTGATGACGTCAAGGCTTTTTTCTTCTCAGGAAGTAGAACAATAGTCTAATACCATTGTTTTCTTATGTAGACTGTTCAGTAAACTGTCCTCAGACACGGGCATTTGTGTTGATACTGATCACAGTTTAGGTGAAAACTTCTAATGTAAGAAAATGAATACTTTGAAGGCGTCTACGTTTTCTTAGACTTCTGAAATGTGCATGAGACTAGACTCTGGACCTTCTCAATTTAAGGTTAGGGTTAGATCAAACATCATTTTAAATTATAGCCTATGTTTACGGTTATAACCGTAGGCACGGCTAAACGAATAACTTGTTTCTTGATTACCGAAGAATCCTTGTAAATAAATGTCCGTGGTAGCCACTGTCTAGTCTCCTTTTGCCCCTAGTGGTTCAACACTTTGGTACTTTTAGTTTTTATTAGAACATCTTTCTATTCTATACAGATTGATGATGTACAAGTGCTATACGAAGAACCAGATATAAATCATATCTTTGTTCTATTCAGAGGCTTGCAAGAGGCACATTTCCTTTCATTTAGGCGAGTTGTACTGCATCATAGTCATTTCGTATACAAGGTGTTTGTCTTATACAGTAGAGTAGGCTAAATAGCGTATTTCTGGGCTGGAGAAGTATGCTTCATTTAACCATCTAGATAATAGCTTGTCCTATTTATTAATTAATGTATTTGTTTATTTATTTGTTACCTACTTGAATGTTTTAGTTATGAAAATAGTACTCCTGCTGTCTTGGTCATTTATTGAGCCATTTATTAAAATACCTAGACAATGTGAGAGAAATATTAGCATACCCCAAACACTCATATTCAATCAATTTAAAATTACATGTATGTATCGGTAGATAACCAATGTTCTCTGAAGACATACTTGCTCTTTTTCGTTGGATATTATTTTGGCTTTATTTGCATTGAAGGAGACAGTTTTTGAGAGAGAGAGAGACAGAGACAGAAACAGAAACAGAGAAAGAGAGAGAGAGAGAGAGAGAGAGAGAGAGAGAGAGAGAGAGAGAGAGAGAGAGAAAGAAATGCTGGAAATGGCCTAGGCCAAATTCAAACCCGGGCACCTGCGTTTAGGCCTTAGCCTTAGTGATACATGCTCTACCCAGTGAGCTACCATGGCACCCTACTTGTTCTTTTTTGACATAAATAATATTGTTTATACATATATGTAATTGTTAATTTATGTTAAATGTCCATCATTGTTCACACTTTAGACCTTCTAATTGTCATTTTAGTCAACCATTGAAAAAACCTGATCTTGCTCCTCTGTCTTAATGCTGCCATCTATTGTTCCAGCTGGGTAAAAACCAACAAGTCCATCTTCAATGGCCTCCATAACACCTGAGGCTTGTGACTGAGATGGGGAGGCCAGGGCCTGCTCCTCTGATTCCTCTGACTCCTGGAGTGCCAGAGCTGCCTTATCTGTGGCCTTTAGACAGCTAGAGGAAGTGACCTCCAGTCCTTTGTCTGCTGTACTGTCCTTCTTTCCTTCAGCCACTTTCAGAGGATCTGGTTCATCACAGGAGTTTCCCTGACTTTCTTGAACCTCCTGTCCTGAAACCTCAAACACATGGTCCTTGTCACCATTCCATTGGGGACTGTGCAGCTCAGATGTCACTGTTTCCTCTCCAGCGGACCTTCTGTGCTGTCGTGTCGGCGGACGCCTCTTGAACGACAGTCGAGCACGACTCTGTGGGGGAAAGAAGAACCAGACTCAGCACGCAACATAATCATTAAAGTAGGCCAACACTTCAGTGTCATCCAGGTAGATGAGGGACTTATTATCTTACATATTTACAATGACAACTGTGTACACTTCATTTGCATTACCATTTTTTTTTAACTTAATTGTCCCAGTTAACAAAAAGACACCAAAGAAAGGAAATCCTGCATAAAATGGCATCTAGAGAGAAGGTATGAGGGGAAACTGGGTTAAGGGGATTACATTTCTAATCCCTCTTGAGACTGTTCTCAGGCTTATCCTGGGCATAGGACACAACCTTAATGCTCACAACTACGTGTTGGTAAGAATTGGGATTGGGTGCTTCTGTGTTATGAAGGTTAGTGACGGTGTCACATATACAGGAGAACAATACTAATTTAGATTATTTCTTCACTTCCTTGCATGATCTCAATATCAAATCAAACCTGTCCTGATACATGTCTTAACCTTGTTAAGACATGTATCAGGACATAACATTAAAGATAATGTTATGTAGATCTTGTTGATATACATGCTCCCCTTTTTAAATTCCAAAAGCAAGTTGCTTGCAATAAAAATATTTATTTACTAAAATGACAAGAAAAAAACATCCCACACAAGTGGTAAAGAAATACATGGAACGTAAGATTTTTGTCAACCCCCACTACAATTTCACTTTCAGATTTCCAGAATCAATGATGTTCCTGTTTCTACCATACATCATTTGATCTGATTGACCCATAACCTGGGGCTTCTTTGCTGACGTTAGGTATCGTGAAATCATGGGATTACCAAGCCGAGGCATGCATTGTTAAACCCGATAACAGAAAGGTAGGTTTTCCAGCAGGACCATGACTCCAAACACACCAACAGGTGGCAAATGACGGACATTTTAATAAATGAGTGGAGAAACAGAAAAAAAGGCATATGCTTTCATACAAGTGTATGACATGACACAATGAAAGCAACATACCTTCATGTACTGGGCCGGGTCATAGCCAGAATAATGTTTTCAGGATTTTTTTCTTATTTACTTTGCGATGTGCACCCGGTGCATCATTTTTCAGAGATATTTTCGTTTTTGGGTAGGCCTTGGAACAAATTGGGTAGGCCTGTGATTACCCATGCCTACCCGTGGCTACGCTCCTGGCTCTGGGGCATGTATACAAATTCAGAGCACTTGCAAGTAACTTAAATTGTGGAAAAAGGTGACACATATGTGACTTTGAAACATGGTTCATTACAGGAGCTTCAGTCACAAAGACTGCTCAACTGATTAACATGAACAGTCTGCCAACAACCACATGGAAAGGGATGTTGGCAGTGGCGTAACTATAGGGAGTGCAAGGAGTGCAGCTGCACTAGGGCCCGTGGCAAAAGGGGGCCCGTCCTCGATCTCACAGTAAAAGTGAGACAACCTGACCGGGCCCCTTAAGGCAATCTGACCAGGCCCCTTGCACCGCTGTTATACCGCAAGTTGAGGATCGCATATGATCCATTCTTATCAATTCGCAAACATTTCTCAATTATGGTGTCAGTTATTCATAATTATGAGCTATCACTTGCCCAATAAACATTTTAAAAACAGTCAGTGTTAACAACAGCAAATAATTAATTTTTCCTCATTTGCCTTTTGCTGAATGAAACAAATGTCGTTTTTATTAAGTAATATTGCCCTCGAAAAATAGCAAGGATGTCTGGGTAATATTGTTGTCAAAGATTCCCGCCCACCCACACACGATTGTTCCCATCCAGTTGTTGGAATACCACAAACAGTTGTTGGGATACTACAGTTGTGTTGCATTAGCGTTTTGAAGCGAATTAGGCTACCCCATGCCATACCCTTTAACATAAAAGTGGCTCCAGAAAGCGGCAGGAACGAAAAGAGCAAGATGTAAGGGTGGCAAAGCTGTCAAAACTATCCTCATTTGGATTGTGGCGAAGCGTGTTGAAGAGGACGCTACGTCTGACCCCCAGCCCGGCAACAGCAATGAGTGTGAAACTCAGCCACCAGGGTAGGCTAATAATTACATAACGTTTACTGTCTGGTGTATGCAGTTGACATGGCTATTAAACGTCATAAAAATGCACATATAGGCCTAGGCTACCAGGCAGCGGCCAGGTTAGATATAGTAAACTATGTGCAGGATGTAGTCGGAAAATAGCTAAAGCTAGATAGACTAAATGTAAACTAGCATATCTAACGAACATAAAATCAAATATTCACCATCGAAGTGACTGTTTTTTTTAGTACCCAGATAGCACACATGACAGATCGAAACGTCATTCATAACGTCGAATAAGCCTCGGTAAATGATCAGATTTTCTTCTCATCTCTGTGCTCTATTTCAAACGTCGCAGATACGTCGGCTCATGACTGACTGTTCCATTATGCTCATTCTGTGTTGTAGCAAGCATAATCTAGAGCCAGAGACTCGCGAGTCAGAGCCGTTCACTTTTGAAAACCGTAATCTATCTTCACATAGAAGGAGCAGTCGTTACCCTTAATTGTACATCATGAGTAGCCTAAATTTCCTTGCGCATCGCTAAACTGAAAACTCAATAATTTCGCCTGACGATAGGTCGGTACGGGGCCCGTTGGTGAGATCTGCACTCGGGCCCGCCAAGTCCTTGTTACGCCGCTGGATGTTGGTCTGCCCCTCATTACAAATATGAATGCATATTTTAGAATTCTGTGGTGAAAAATATATGGGTTTTGATCTAAAGCAGGCTTTCTCAACCCCTTGTCCTCAGGGATCCCCCTTCTGCCCTGCATGTTTTAGATGTTTCCCTGCTCCAACACACCTGATTCAAATGAATGAGTCACAACACACCTGATTCAAATGAATGAGTCATGAGTCTACTGACCTTGTTAATGACTCATTCATTTGAATCAGGTGTGTTGGAGCAGGGAAACATCTAAAACATGCAGGGCGGGGGTCCCCGAGGACAAGGGTTGAGAACCATTAGTAGAGAGATGTGGGGAAAGGGTGGTTAGATGAGTCATACTTGATCCTATTCTCTACAAGTGGGTGTGTACATGTGTGGCATGCACCCAGAGCAGTACAGGTCTGAATACTGCACCCCTACAGCAAGAAGGTCTGGTGGCTGTGTAGGGGGCATTTTTCTGGCATGGTTTGGGCCCTATTTATCCCTTTAGAGGGAACGGTCACTGCAGTTCCTTACAAAGTAATTCATATCACCTTTTTTTCTTTTTCCTGTGATGAAACATTCCTATCCTGGAATGGTCTCTTCCAGGATGACAATTCCCCAATCCACAGGGCACAAGGGATCACTGAATGGTGTGATGAGCATGAAAATGATCTGATTATGGTACTTACTGTTAGCAGATCTCAGCTCAGTTAAACATAATGGGAGACTTTGGACCAATGTATTAGGCGTGCTGTCTACCACCATCATCAAAACACCTAATTAAGGAATAACTTTTGGAAGGATAGTGTGACATGCCTTCAGAAGAGTTCCAAACACTTGTGCAATATATGCTTAGGTGTATTTTAGCTGTGCTGGTATTTTGTGATAACCCAACACCTTTTTCCTTGTATTTGCTACCTGTCTAATCTCTACAGCGGAGTACAGAATTATAGTTGTCATAACAATGTTGTGCTGTGAATTTCAACCCATGTTGAAATGTTTCCGACATATAAATATAATTACTGTATATTAAAGCTGCACACATGATCAAGCTGAAAACTACTAAGCATGCCACTGCATAGTAAAGTAGCATCACCAGTAAGGTTTACATCACCCTGGTCGAAATGTTAAATTCTATGGACAGACCTTGTTGATGCTGAGCAGCGTTGTGGTCTCAGCAGGCCTTTCAAAGCAGACAGGATCCTCATCGTCACTGGAGAGCACGGGGGCCCACGCTGTTGGACTCACTGTTGGACTCACTGTTGGACTCACTGTTGGACACACTGTTGGACTCACTGTTGGACTCACTGTTGGACTCACTGTTGGACTCTCTGTTGGACTCAGAGGGCTGCAGGTGGGGGAAGATGAGGGTACCGGCTGCAACTTCACCTCTGGACTCCTTGGTGAGGGTAGCAACTCTGTAGGTGTCAATGCTAAGTTGGCCTAGTGAAAGACACCAGAAAAAGCAACTCTTTGACTATGACAAGAAGCTATTGTCTTGAATTTAACAACAAATTATACAATCTACCACACAGTCAGATTGTTATGTGGCATTCTGCATCTGACTGAGAAGTTTACTTAATAATTGAAAGCATCTAAGGCACTAGGCTAAATATTAAACATAGAAATAGAAACATCACAAATTTGTCATATCAAGCCCTCCACTCAAAAAGGATGGCACACTGTTGTAGAATTTTAAAAAATTATGTTAAAAACATTGTTGACATAATTGTTTTGTAATTCTCATCCATGTGATGCATGAAAACATCAAGGTTTACCTGCATTAGAATTGATATTTTTGTCTTGCCTTGCATGCCACATTCACCGCTTCACTTTAAAAACAACATGTAGCCTTCCCTGACACAATAATCGCCTGAGATGCCCTCTGCTTTCGTGCAAAACTTACAACACATCCACATTTGAAACTTCCTGTCCTCCAACCTACTCTATATTGTAGTTAGCAACGAAGGACCCTACCTGAACAGGGGAGAAGAGGAAGAGAGAGAAACGGCAGCCCTTTTGTCCCATTACTGCCCACCGTGTCAGTGGTGACTGTGGCAGAAAGGCTCCCGGTTAGAGAATAGTTTGGCTGTGAGCTCATTTGCTCATTAATCTGAGCCAATTGTGAAGGACTTAGTACAGATCCCTTCCCCGTTTTTCCTCATCACTCACGCATAGGCCACTCATGCACTGACACCAGTTGGACAGTAGGGTGTGTCATGCAAGCTTTTCATGAGTAGGGAGCCTATCATGTTGATTTTGAGAGGATATGGAGTGTCATTCAGTTCCTAGGGACAAAACCCGCATTTTTTTCTTTCTACTTTACATAACTGTATTATCAATACTACAATCTCTCAGCATTCACAATACTTGTATAAAAGGGTTAAACAATTGTATAAAACATGATGTGTGCCAGTGATTACGCCTAAGTTTACACATTATTAGTCATTATTCTCACAACTTGACTATCATTTCATTCTTGGACAACCCCTACATTCTGGTGCCAAAAGAACTTTGAGTGTCAAGCCAATTTTGGATAATAATTTCTGTTGTTGACAGTTATGTATAAAAAAAATAGACCACTCGGAAACAAATGAAGATAAATATAAATGGATGAGGGAGCGTTTCTCCCTCTCAGTTTCCCCCCTCCTTCCTGCCTTTGACTTACACACACCGCATTTGCTATTTGATAAAGTATATGCACACACAACCATGAACACATACACACACACAGCCTCTGCCGTTCTTTTATCACTGGAAGAGGTGGTGTCTGTTTCTGGTTCAGTCCCTTCCTAGAGCTCGTCTGTCTTCACAGCATTGCTAGCCTCTCCAGTTCCATCTACACCCTCAGGAGGACAATTTCAGAGGCAGAGTTCAGACGGTAGGGATTCCACGTAAAGAGAAAAATTGATTTAATAATCACTTGTTTTATCCTGGGTTGATTTTAAACATCTGGCTCTTTCCACAGTTTTTGACTTCCTTCCTGCCAGGCTTTTTTCTTTCTGCCTCCCTTTCTGGCATGCCCTGGACCAAACCCCAATCAGAGCTCTATTCTGGCTCAACAGACATCATGGATGAACACCACTACGAAGGTTCTCTGTTTCCAACCTCCACCCTCATCCCAGTCACCGTGATCTGTATTCTGCTCTTCATTGTTGGTGTGACTGGCAACACCATGACCATTCTCATCATCCAGCGCTTCAAAGACATGAAGACAACCACAAACCTGTACCTTTCCAGCATGGCTGTGTCTGACTTAGTCATCTTCCTCAGCCTGCCCTTTGACCTCTACCGCCTCTGGAAGTATGTACCTTGGGTCTTTGGTGGGCTGGTGTGCCGTCTCTACCACTACATCAATGAGGGCTGCACATACGCCACCATCCTGCACATTACTGCCCTGAGCATGGAGCGTTACTTGGCAATTAGTTTCCCTTTGTGGGCCAAGGTGGTGGTGACCAAGCGCAGGGTTCAGAACATAATTGTTGCTCTCTGGACCTTTGCTCTTCTCTCTGCAGCACCAACACTATTTCTGGTTGGGGTGGAATATGAAAATGACACTCACCCAGATTACAGCACCCGCCAGTGCAAACATACCAACTATGCCATTAGCTCAGGACAACTGCACACTATGCTCTGGGTGTCTACCACTTATTTCTTCTGCCCCATGTTCTGCCTGATTTTCCTGTATGGTTCTATTGGATGCAAGTTGTGGAAAAGCAAGAATGACCTGCAGGGTCACTGTGCCATCGTGCGTGAGAGGTCCCATAGGCAGACTGTCAAGATTCTTGGTGAGTTAACCATTTTATTATCAACTTTTTCCAAGACTGAACACAATTTCTCTGCATTTCTCTGCAAAATCTGCATCTTGGTGACGGAACTGAAAATTGTTTTTACTTAGCCTAAATGTCAACTTCAACTCCAGCTTGTGATATAACTTAGTGTACACTTAAAGTATTAAAAAGGTTAGTGCACCGTTCTTAACCTTTGAGTGTGAGAAAAGAAGTCTAATTAATGAATGATTGTCATCTTATGACAGCCAAATGAGCCGTTTATCTTGTTTAATTACTGTGCCAACATATCATCTGTGTGATGTGTAGCTCTTACATGATTTCCAGGAACGTTGTTCCACACTTTAACCAGTCTCTTCTGAAGTGTGTTCATGTTTAATGAACTGTATCCTTTAATATTAATGTTGTTCATTAGCCTAGCACACAGAAAGCCATAGACATAAAACTTGCCGCCTTCACTGTCCACATTAGTGGGTTCCTATGTTGAGGTTGTCATAAATCAAAGTGAATGGAAATGACAAGCTCCCTCTCGCTCCTAAATGGCTTTCTAATTTTGTGGTGTCAAATTGATGTGCTCAGGGGAGATAAAAAAAAAATCAGCTGAAATATAGTCTCGTACTAAATATAAATATATAAACGTGTCTGTAACACTCATGATTCACCACTCACTCCTTAGGATTCCTAACCCTGAACCTAACCCTATATTTTTGTACCTCTGCCTCTCTTTCTCTACCTGCTTCTTCTATCCTGATACGTTTTATCCTATCATTCCCTGTCTTGTTCACACTAGTGGTAGTGGTACTGGGTTTTATCATCTGCTGGCTGCCCTACCACATTGGTAGAAACCTGTTTGCTCAGGTGGATGACTATCATGAGGCCAAGCTGAGTCAGAACTTTAATGTAGGCTCCATGGTGCTCTGCTACCTCAGTGCCTCCCTCAACCCAGTGCTGTACAACCTCATGTCTACCAAGTACAGGGCCGCCGCTCGCCGACTGTTCCTGCTCTCCCACAGACCTCAACAGAATCAACATTTCCAGAGACAGCTTTCTGTCAGAGAGGACATCACAACCCTCAATGAGACCCTAACTGGGGTGTAGTAGGATAGCCTGCTCCCCAGCTGCAGTCCATAATGCTCCAGGTCTCCTGAGACATGGGTTGTCTCGTAAGAGGCTTACCAATACCTAGATTCAAAACAGGCCCAAAGCCACAGCAGCCAGAAGAGATTGTGTCAATCAGAGGTCCCATCTCAATCTTCCACTGTTACCACAAAGAATATCTGTACCATTGTATATGTTTACAGTGACATTGTGTTTTCATATAGTCTTGTATTGTGTAGATTTGAATATATATACAGTTTTAAATCATTTCAAGATGGTTACACATATTAACAGTAATAGCATATTTACGCATTAGGTAATTTCTGTAAACCAAATTTAGAAATTCTTGTTATTACTTCTGATGATGCTTGGTTACTCCATGGCACAACTATTGCATTTCATATAATATTCTCTGTTTTTATGCAGTTACATATCGTGGAATTCCCTTGGTTTTTACTCGAAAATCCTGCTCATAACTGTTTATTGTATTGAGAACAGATAATTTCCATGAACTAATTGTCATGTAAGCACTCATCTAAAGTCATATTTGTTTGTTGGATGTGAACAGCCTGTGTTATGATTTAATCTTTAGTTGGAAAAGGTATATTCAAGGTTTGTTGTCCCTCATTTACAGTTACCCCCCTAAATTGAATTTAGTATCCTGAAAATAATAATAATTGTGGACTGCTTGTGTAGATATAATATGTGGTCCACCTGAGCCCAGAGCCTATGGCTGCTGTGTGTACTGTCTACCAGGTGTAATCTGACATTATAATTGCATTACCTGGCCCTGGAGCAAGATTTACACTGGCAGGCAGGGACTCCACATCACCATATTCACAGCATCTGCTGTTCTTAATGCGTGATTGAAAGAGGAAAAGGATACTTATTGCGGAAAGAGACGTTGTATTTTTGTTATAATTTATTTATTGATGTATTTATTCTTTTTTGTTTGCCATTTATTTATTTTGGATTAGAGATTAAAGCATCAAACTGACATTTTAATTTGTGCTAAGGTTATACGAATCTCATGATCCTCATGAAACCACCAACAATAAAGTGATAATCATTTGTCTTTGTTGTTTTATAGAAGGGTTTCACAAAACTCTTACACCCTTATAGGATGTTTGGTGCTTTCAGTTTCAATCTTTAAAATACCTGGTGCCTCATTTCTAAACTGTGTATATACACAAAACGTTTTTAAAAAGTGCCCAGTGCACACTAATGATGTATAAAACCATGATCTAAATCTTGGTAGCACAGATGCAAATTGCGCCTGTCAAAGCAGCACTGTCACGTGGCAAATGCTTCTGTCAAAATTGTCAAAAATGTGTATTCTGCTTCCACAATGTTTGTGGATATCAGTGAGATAGCATTTATCATAGGGGTGGAATAATTGTATCATTTGGAAAAGGTGCATTATTTCCCTGCCAATCACATTTCACTCAGAAAATATCTTTTCTGCATGGTGTAAGGTGCCCATGTGCAAGATTAATTGAAAAAATCCTACAGTTAAAGCTGCTATTGACATACTAATAAGCCAACCATAGATGTTAAACATTCCTGTTTTAGTGAACAATGTTGATATTCAATGTAGATGTGTTCTGTCACCTGGTAGCCTGATTTCCTTAAATAGACATATACAGCCTTTAAAACAGCTGCTGCCCACAGTATTGGAAAGATCAGTCATTGCCAAATAATTACTGAATGATCGTCAAACTGTAAGCATTACTGTAATAAATGATTCCTTTGTAAACCGTAAGTATGTTCCCTAGGATGGAGGGTGCAATCACCTTAGTCAGATTTTACACCTAGAACACTGAAGAGAAAGCTCTTGTTAACATTTATTTTGGAAACTATTGTCCACTTTTCAACAGAAAAAAACACATAATTGTACATGTGCACACCATTTAACTAAACTACATGAATGTCATGTACACACATTCACATGTAATTCACATGTGAACTTTATGATTTGACAGAATCACATACATTTAATTTTTGTGTGTCTACAGTATTTAATAAAAACTAAAACACACAATTTTCACGTTTGTGAAATGTGTTTCACTTGAGATCATATGAATAAACTAAACATTAATGTATCATGTGCAGGTGTGCTTACACATGATGGACACATTTTCTTGTGTTTAAAGTAAACAAATACCTCATTTTCAGTGTGCATATGTGCTATAATAAATCAGCAAGTCCCTAGCCCCACTGGTCTCAGCACGTCATTGGTTAAAGAGAGCAAGCTCAGGTAGGCTATATCCAGGATCCAGGATCATGACACTTAAATTCTGAAGTGAATACAAAAAAAACAGAAGTGTAAAATGTATCCAATTCTAAAGTGTTTGTACTTCTGTAGCACTGTCGTTGGACTGCACTTAACCATTGAGTAGCTAGGTGGTGGTATTGTATTATATGGTGTTGGTGTGCGTGTGTTGTGTATGTAAACAGGTGGGTGTGGTGCATAGTCTATAAATGGGACAGTTGTGATGAATTGCTCTGTGTCCAAGTCTATGGTCGTGTTTTTTGTCATTGTCCGTTTATTCATGCAGTCTGTAGTTGAATAATACATTTTACTTAAGCATACTGACACACATTATAATATGTAAATGTATTGCAGCTCTTTTAACATATGAACAGAAGACAACACATAGTCTGATGTGTTTAAGAAATAAAGGAGGCATTGCATTGTTGCACATTTGCTCTGCTCTACATTTTCATGCCCCAATGCTTTTCCCAGCACAAACAGTAAGAAAGCCCTAATGCTTCACTACGATTCACACCATGATGTCTTTGAAGTAAGCAGGGCCCATCGATGCAAATAATAGTCAGAATCAAGTGTTTAGCAATGCGTGGATATTAACCATAGGGGTTTAACCAAAAATTACAAATAAAGGTTTTTATGTTCAGTTAATTATTAAAGGTACAATGGGTTGGATTTTTTCAATAAAGAGTGTTGTTCCTTATACACATATTGTGTACGCTAATGAGGCCCTCTGAGAGTTGATTAGTAACACAGACAGTTCAGTGTCAGAAGAATGGCAATTTATAATTTTTGGAGCGTGCCGCTACTTTCCAGTAAATTGTTCCAACAATCCTGTTCCAGCCAATCGCCTTCGGCGATGCATGCCTTCCTACTTGGCTTATTTTGTGAAACTAATGTCAATCAAACTCGAACTGGAGGACAGCAAACTGATCAGAGAAGAATTGGGGGCGCTGTTTCTCATTTTCAACTTATTTACTAATTTTATGTTACCTATTGTAGCTAGCATTGAGGTAGCTATACAC
Organism: Hypomesus transpacificus; assembly: GCF_021917145.1. Taxonomy (NCBI): domain Eukaryota; kingdom Metazoa; phylum Chordata; class Actinopteri; order Osmeriformes; family Osmeridae; genus Hypomesus; species Hypomesus transpacificus. Next base: position 14,203,087 of record NC_061074.1, on the reverse strand, counting down.
AAAACATTCAACAACATAAAAGTGGAAGCCTAAGGAGCCCAGTTGATGGCCACTATAAACTGAAAAAATTCAAATCTGCATAGATCTGGATTTCTGGTCACCGTCGCAATGTATCTCAGAATGGCACACAGAAGAAGGTACATGATTCCAAAGAAGTGACAACATTTCTCACGATTTGTGCCAGTGGATACCACCAAACTCACTTCTGTAATTTTATTTAATCAGGTTCTCCGCCTTTTCCAACAGGCTTTGTCTCAGTGAAAGTAACTAACAGTACAGATGTCAGAAAACACAAATTGAGACATTCAAGAATTATAAATCTTTTATTGTGCATGGATCCATTGTATATATCATGGCTATACAGATACACTTTAGATACATATCTATGATTATACATTTTCCCATTACGAACATTTTAAAGTGATATGTCTGGTAATATGTATAGTATAACAAATTTTCATTTTGGAATGTAAGGTGTATGAGGTAACTGCAAACATTAAAATTACATAAAAATGGTCTCTTTTTTGTGCATATTTTATTTCTTTTGTTGCGTTTTTGTTTATCTCAGACAAAGGTAGTAACCTGCGGCGAGGTGTTATAATGGCACACTTTGCAATCACTATCAAAAATAGGAATTTGAGTCTTTAAATGACAAAAAGAAGACATTTGCAGAATGCCTGGTCGACCAAATCATGTAATTATCTAAAGACTTTTGCAAGATACCTGTGATTCATAACGGTTGCAACAGCAATAATTTGCCCATACCAAATACAACACTAGACCCTATTGTCAGACTACAACACTGAAAATTCAGTATTTGCACTCTGTTACAAAGACTTAACACACAGAGAAAAGGCCAAACTTAGATTCACAGGAACTACACAAGTTACACATTTTGTATCTGTTGTTTGCTTTTCGTGTTTCATGAGTGCAGATTTTTTTTTCTCTGGACATAATTAATTAATTTATATAACTTCATTACAATAAAAAAATATACTTCACACAAGTATGACCTTAAATAAAGAAATCAAAATAATTCACAAATTAATGCCTGGAACTATGCCAAATCTCATAATTATGCATGTTTTCCTGACACAATCTAAATTGCTAGAAGTTAAAGTAAACAGAACAGATTTCTAGACTAAAACAAAATTCAAAACCTGAATTAAGAGAATGCTCCCAGGTTTATACCACATATACTAGTAAATTATCTGAAGCAATTGGTTCTCAAACTGTTTTCTTTAAAGAAATAAGCCTTTTCAGCAACATGTGATACTACTTTTAAAACATTCAAAACACAGATAGGGCTTGAACAATCTGAAGATATGTTGAATAAAATGCATCACAAGACCAAGACGTTTTAGGTCAAGGTATTCTTTAACTAAGGTGCAAATCAAATACTGGAAAAAAATCAGATAAAGATAAGCATACATTTTTTTGCTGAACAAAAATAATTTGGAGTAAAGCAGCTGCATGATTGTAAAAACAGGCTACAGTATAAATATATTATAGTAAAATAAACCATGTTTATGTTGTGTTATGTTTGGTTTTCTATACTGAGCAATTTCTATAACAGGTCCTTGTGTCTTGCTGTACAAAAATATACTCAAATGTATCCATTCATTTTTGCATCCTTACACATTCTGAACATCAAAAAAGTTGGAAAGTGCTAAATTAAGGTTCTATAATGTGAACAAGACTGTATATCAATTTGTCTTCTCTCAGTACAACTGTCTAATCTCCAGTAGGAATCAGTAGGCCTCTAACAGGCTCCTCCTGCCTGGGGACCATGACATACCTTCGGGTCTCACCAGACTCTGCACCGACCAACCAGGTCCCTTGGTCAAACACTACCAACAACCTACTCAATCAAGATCTGTTTCACATAAACGTAAACATAAATAATGACTAATGATACATAATATGATCGACAATTACATGAGTCCAAGTCTGTTAGGTCTTTCAACAACAGTATCCCTACTGCTTTTAAGTCCCTGTTGTGCAGTATAGCCAATTACACTGGAATTTTAACTGTAATTGAAAAGGAGGCCGTTGTGAGGGTGTTGGGGTGCAAAAGACAAAAAAGGTATCATTTGCTCACTTCTGTTCAGGTAATCCCTACCCCTCACACTGCTCATTCTTCAGGTGTGAAAACACAGAAACACATAAAACACAGAAAATACAACAGAAAAAAAAACAAAAAAAGCTGTAACCCTGCAGCTGGACAGGAGCTCATTTAATGACAAAGTACTGGATGACGAAAGCAATGAGGATGGAGATGACTGCGAAGAACATAAGGAGGAGAGCGGCACACTGCTCGTCGGTCAGGCTACGCCTGGGTCTGGCTGACTCTGCACCAGCTCTGGGCCCAGAGCCACTCAGCCCACCGCCTGCTGCGACCTCACTGCGCTGGGGGAAGAGAGTCACCGTGGGGCTGTAGGGCCCACTCAGCTCCGGGGCGTCCTGGCACTGCCGAATGGCACACACTCTGAAGCGGTACTCACTGTTGGGCTGCATGTTAGGGACTGAGAACGATGTGGCACAGCCTTTGTACATCTGCGAAGCGGGAGAAGAACAGAAGACAGAATGTCAGGTTGGACACTTGAGTCTCTACGTGCATCGTTGGTTCATTTAACTCACCAGGCTCCCTTTTCATGAAGTTAGGGGTGTACGGAATATCCATAACCTTTCTCTTTAAGTACATTCTAAATATAGTCACGAAATGCAACTTTAACACACAGCTGGCCAGAGGTGTTAAAAGTGAACCCTGTGGGAACCCTGCCAGACCCCTTAACCAGATGCATAAGGCTGAAATGTCAGAATGCCGTGATGAGGAATAAAGGTCCAATTGAAATGAGACCTTTATCTCAACATCTAACACCTACATTATTACAGGGGTGGCAGCCATATGCATTCTGTGGAATACATACTTTGGAAACAGAGAGCAGACAAAGAGAGGTACCTGTTTAAACTCAGAATTTCCCATCATGCACTGCAGGGTGTAGATTATTGGGTCTCCCTTCATGGGCAGTAGAGTCTCCCAGGTAACCTCGCAGGAGTGGTCTTCTAGACGCTCCACTCGGGGGGCTGGTAAAGAGAGAGCAGAATGAACTTCCAGACAAAAATACAAAACAATGAATCAGAGGTTGTTCTATTCAGGAAAAAACAATTTTAAATTAGTGCAGGAAAGACACTGAGCACAGCAGTGAACTAAGGATCTGTTACCAAACCTTTCACTGGGGCAGGAGGAGAGCGTGGGGTGGTGAATGTGTAAACATTGGAGAAAGGCCCTTCGCCTGCCTCATTAAAGGCCTGGATGCGGAAGGTGTAAGAGGTAGACTCATTAAGTCTCTGGACTTTGTGAGTGTGGCATGGTCCTCTGTACAAGGAAACAAATCTATACAGAGACAGACAGAGAGACAGAGAGACAGAGAGACAGAGAGACAGAGAGAGAGAGAGGAAAACAATGACAAAAGGGTGTGAGTAACAAAAAAACTGGTATAAAGGAAACCATTATCATGATGCATCTGTCTAAAGATGACCAGGGCATTTTCAATTTCTATTTGCGAACATCACAAAGGCTTTCACAATATGTCATCCATAAATTGGTTGATCATGTCTGAGACGTGTTAAGTGTACATTTCTCTCAGAGATGGATCAATAACTGGCACTGTTGAACACCGCAGAGCAGATCACCAACCTGCCATTCCTATCCTCCATTTGCAGCTGGTACTGGAGGGCGTCCGAAGAGGCTGCCTTGGCCGGCCCCTCGCCCCACTTGAGCCTGAGGGTTTGGTGGCTGAAAGCGGTGCACTCCAGGCGGGGGGGCAGAGGGGGCAGAGGCTTGGTCTTCAGCTTAAAGGTGTGACTAAAAGGCCCCGCACCCAGGCTGTTTAGAGCCTGAATCCTGATCCTGAAAAAAACAAAAAAGGAAAGACTTCAAATCACACACACAAAAAGAAACGCTGGGTTTCGGAGCCCTGAAGCAAGTTAACTGTTAAACAGTGCATCTTTGAACCCCCTGTCATAGACTGTGCTCGTTGTTTGTAGCGCTGGGTGAGGAGCCGGTGAAGCCTACCTGTAGCTGGTGTCAGGCTGCAGGTGTTGTATGATGTATTTGGTGACAGGGCCAACAGCAATGGGCTGTCGCTCTCCCAGGTCAATCAGGTAGGACGTGATCTCAGCCCCGTGGTCACAGGGGGGCTCCCAGCGCAGGCCCAGGCAGCTGGAAGGGGAGTAGAGCGGAGGGGCCGGGTTCTCCTCCTCCTCGTCTTCCTCCAGGTCCAGGGAGGTCTCGTACCCTCTGAGCTCCGCCTCCTTCAGGGCGTGGATGCTGCTGACGGCGGCAGGGACGGAGCACGGCGTCTGACACACCACCGCCTCGCTGAAGGCTCCCACGCCCGCCACGTTCACAGCCTACAAGAGCCACAACCACATGATTGTCAATTCTATGCAATAATCTCAGCTTTCAGTACGAGTACATATTATATGGTGCAAAGACGGCAGGCAAAACAAAATGGGGGCCACAGAGGTTTCCATTTGGGGTTATTTGCCCATGTTACCAAAACGCAAACTTATTTTTTTTCTAACACAGCACAAGGTGCTGACCATGAGAGGTAGTCAAGATACAAAGGTCTCTAGTTGGGTTTCTGCTGTATGACTCCTCATGTGGACAGTGACAGAGCAGGACACCTTGTCTGACGTAGCTCATTGTGGACTGACTCACCTGAACCCGACAGAAGTAAGATGTGGCAGGGAACAGGCCCTTCATCTCATGGCTGAGACTTGGTCCGCTGTAGCAGATGTGCATGCTCCCCTCCACGGCCCCCCACTCCACACGGAACTCCGACACAGGGGCCCCGTTAGACGGGGGAGCCTGGAAATGCAGAGGTCAGCGTTAACGCAGAACAAACGTCAATAATACAAACACATCAACTTTATTCAGAATAAAGTAGTTTTGTAAAATTATTTCAATACATGTACCAATGTTTTTAACATTTATCAAAGTGAGGACGAATGTATGGCTCTACCTCCCAGCTGATTACGGCACAGGTGGGGGACTTGCAGTTGATGTGGGGAGCCTTGCAGGTCTCAGGGGCACCTGGGCCTGTGGTCACCTCACAGCGCTCTGACAGGGAGCCATACTATTTGACAAGACAATCCCCCCACACATACCTCAGAAGATTAGTATCATTTCCTAACCAAAGTACATACATACAAATATGGGAAGAACATAAAAAAAAGATTTTCTTTTTGATCAGATATTTCTCACCCCAGCCTTGTTAGCTGCACGGATGCGAAAGTTGTAGGTTCTGCCAGGCAGTAGGTTCACCACAGTGCAGTCCGGCTCAGGGCCCTGATAAACCTCCCGGCTCTCCTCAGCACCATGTGACCCACACAGCTCCACGCTGTAGGAGGACACTGGGCTGCCTCCATCATCCTGAGGTGGGCCTGATACACACACACACACACACACACACACACACACACACACACACACACACACACCATCAAAGCTCCACAAATTTAGGCCGGCACTGCCTGCAAAATGCAGACAGCTCAGCAAAGATAAACACAAACAGCTCTGAACACTGCCCCGAGGTACTAGACAGCAACACAAACACACCCACTAATAGAGGCTGAACAGCCCCTCCACATGTGGGATGGCAGACTAGTGAGTGACTCACCCCAGCGCAGCTGCACCTCCTTGGCTCTGGACTTGCCCACCACCCGGGGGGGCTGGCACGGCCCGGGGGGCACAGCAGGAGTTTGGACTTGCAGAGCCTCCGACAGCTTGCATTGGGAAAGATATACAACAATATCCAGTCAGCACAGGAGAAACTCACCATATCAGCTGTTAACACAAACTCATTTTTGAGCATATACCTACACATTACGGAAGTCTATAAAACACAAAATAAATGACTCTGTTGCTCACAACTTACTGTCATTGCACAAGCTGTTCTTACTGACTTTATTGGCTATCATCCCATAACAGATTCTCCAGTTATGTGACAAACAGTAGGGAACATGTGAGTGCTGGGTCACGTTTTGCCAATCCAGAGAAAACAAGAGCTTGCCAACATGACTCATGTAGCTTGACAAGCTCACATTATGAATAAATGCATGCAGTAATGGCTGACGAACACATTCACGGAGATAGGCTGTGAAGTCAGCTAATTAGGAGAAGACTGATCTAATGCATGCAGAGAAAGTGCAATGATTAGACATCTTGGTCTTGAAGAGGTGTAGTGTGCTCTCACACAGAAGAGAAGCTGAATGACAATGTCTTATTCGATTTTCCCTATACTGTCCAAAAATAGACATCATGTGCGTAGCTGGAATTACTCATATCTAATTTATCAGACCTATCCAGGGACTAGATAAGATGCACTTGTGGTTTTATGAGAGCTAGACCTCTGTCTGGTCATGGCATTCTACCGAGAAAGAACCTCAGTAATAACCAGCGCAAAGAGAATCCCAGTTTCCAGTTAGTGAGTGGAGCTGTGTGGACGGTTCTGGCCACACCTGAAGTTAATGAGTGAGAGTGAGTGTGTGTGTGTGCGTGTGTGCGCACGCTAGTGCTGGATGACTCACCGGGCTCTGCCCGCCCTCACTCATGCAATAGACTCTGGTCTGGTAGAAGCAGCCGGGCTTGAGACTCTCACACACGTACTCCATGGCTGGCCCTGCGTAAGCCAATTCCCATGACAATCCTGCAAATAAAACAAACACAATTACTTACATTAGTGGTAGTACATTTACTGCATCTGCTTAGAACTTGCCCACCCACAGCATATTTCATAACTGTCTTTACGTACCACTCAGACCATCAGAAACCTCCAAAATGTATTTTGTTATATTGGCTCCACCATTGTCTTTAGGGGGTTCTAAAAACACAACAACACATAATCAGATGCTACAGCTTCAAAATGTATACAGCATATGCTTGATATTGCAATGGGAAAATGTGAGCTAACTCAAGTGGATATCAGGACTCAAGAGACAGTACACATCATGAATCAAGAGACAGCGTAATGGATGAAGAGATCCAGTCATCACTGCAGAAGGTACACTCTTAGGACAATGGTGATCCCCCCAGGCAGGGATCCCTGTGAGTGAAGCCTGTGTGCATGTGGCGGCGAGGGCCCCTACCCCAGGCCACCCTGAAGCTGTTGGGCAGTACCCTGCCCCTGGTGGCCGGTCTGGAGGGGCTGCAGGGGATGTCTGGACACGTGGTGAACTCTGCCACCACACTGGGGTTGCTCTTCCCCTCGGAGTTGTAGGCTACCACCTAGAGAACAGGCAGTCAGGGGGGGAGACAAGCACAGTCTAAGGTCCACACACGCCCATACAATACATCTTCATAGATGGTGAATTATATTGACTACCTTTCCTTAACAACTCCAGGAGGAAGGTAAGGTCATTCAGTGATGTTTGGGGGAGGGGGACAGGGGGAGTAGCACACTAACCTGCAACATTATCAAACAGTTTAGCCTCTTAGATCCACCCATCCACTTCATGGTGCACAGCTCAAAGGAAGATTAACATGGAACGAATGCAAAAGACTTGATCTGGCTTTGTTCACATCCTCTGCATCCTGCTCACATCCTCATCACATGGTGGATGTGAAAATCTCCCTCTGTGCATCCCAAGCTTATCCACATACGCTTTCAATACATTAACTGCCCTCATGCTGGGCTGCTGTATAATTGGGTTGTAGATAGAGTGATTCCTTCAAAGGCTTGTATACACTCCCATCATCAAGGCACACAGAGGAAGCTTTAAAGAAATTAATGTTGTTTTGGTTTTGGGTGCAAGCTTATGCAATGCCTTGCCTTTGTTCATTCTGATGAAGGAAGTTTGGATCCTTCCAGCAACGCTGGGGATGTGGTTATCAGTGAAGGACTGGGACAAATATAACCAACCTGATATGAAACTTGGTAATATAGTTTAGCACATCTGTTGCAGGATGGTGTCAAGCAGGTGGGTCCATTTGAGGAGATATCCTGCAGCTAGTTTGTCTGCTAGCAACTGCTATACAGTCAACCACCTGTAACCGTGATCTTTAACCCTCACAGAGAATGGCAAAGGAATGTGTGGCTCCTCGTTACATACCATCAATCTACCTAATCATACATGGGTTTCCTTTGTGTTTTCATGGCCATGGAGTACTCATGTTGATGGTGGGCTGCAACCCTGCTGCCCAGCACAACGAGACTAATGCCATTACAACCCAGCAGACAGAGTCGGCATAGGGCTACCGTGGTCCTTATTCTCCCTCCCTCCCTCCCTCCGGCTTCAGCCACTCTCTTCCACACTAGACGCCCAAGACAGCCAGACAGTGGGAGACAGCTACACCGAGCGGCCGTCTTAATTAAGCAGGGGGATCACAATAGACTCAGCCACACTGCAGCACTCTCTTACCCGGAACTTGTACTTGGTACTCCTGTGGAGGTGCACGACTGTCTTGGAGAGCTCATCACCATCGTAGCTTGGCTGGAAACCATATCCCTGTGACACAGACAGATAAACAGGGATGAAAAGAACACGGAATACCTGTCGTGAAATACAAAAACAATGCTGTAATGACTAGAGACATACAGCAGGGTCCAAAAGTTTGAGACCACTAGTCAATATAACATTTTGTAAATGGACTTTGGACTGTCTCTTTCTCTGGCAGTAGGCTTTATGGAAGTAGGCTTTATATATGTTTGCTGTGTAACGGGATGAAGATGTGTATGGGTGCTAACCGAGCCTTCCTCCTCCATCTCCAGAATGTAGAAGATCTCATCCTCCTTGGGGGATCCTGGAGGTCTCTGCCACTGTAGATTAAGCCAGGTGACCCCAGCCTTGACCAGATCTGGAGGGAGTGGAGGCGACGGAACACTGCACGAGGTGAACAAGTCCACCGCTTCACTGAACTCACTAATGAGGGAGATAAATAGTGTAAGGGCCAGGATGAAGTGAAAACAGGTGTAAAGATAGAACCACAGTTCTCTCCAAACTTTGTCTCATACCTAACACCCATGTCATTTTTGGCTGCAAGACGGAAGGAGTATCTGGAAGCTGGTGAAAGCTTGGTAACTCGATACTGCTTCTGAGGTCCATAGTAGCACTGTTCAAACACCCCGGTACCCTTACCCTGCAGGGAATCAAATCAGCTGAGTAGGGAGCAAGCAATCAATCTTGGTTTTGATTTAGATAGCTTGCAACTGCAAGTGAAATTACCTCATCCCACTGAAGAACATAATTTTGGATTTTGGCACCGTTGTCACATGGAGGCTGTGGGTAAACATCCAGATTAGTCTCACGGTGCCATGTCTTCGATCCACTAAACTGTGTGATGGCGCACTGCCTACCTTCCACTGGACAACAATGGTGCTCTTGGTCCCGCTGGCCTTTCTTGGGGGGTTGGGGAGGTCTGGCTCACAGCTGAGAGTGGTGAAGCTCACAGCCTCAGAAGGGTTACCCTGTAAACAGTTACACACAGCCAGGACCCTGGGAAAGGGAGAAGCACAGTTACGAATGATACTGTACCTCCCATAAACATAGGCCTACAGCTACAGATGTTTCGCGTTCAATCCGCGGATTGATTAACTTAAAGAAACACGACGTACGACAACTTACTGTATCGTGCAACATTGGAGGGGGGGGGGGGGGGGGGGGGGGGGGGGGGGGGGGTTTGGGGGGGGGTCTCGGGAGGGGGATTGGCTTCACGGTTCAACCTCAAGGGGGAGTAAAGCGCTCGGGGTTCATTGGCATGTTGATGTTCTTGTCAAGAATTACAGTCAATGTTTGGAAATGTTTACTTCAAATCATTAATCATAAACCATCAATCTTTGTAATCTAATGACAGTGTTTTACGCCAGTTTATATAATGTATATAAAGTTATCATGTGGTTAAAACAAAGATAACCAAGAAGGCTTTGGTTGACTGTGGCTAGCCAACCAGTTAATGCTCGTCTTTCTTTTAATGTTTTTGAATATAAGATTGGTAAGGTTGGTCAGCTGCTCTTGTTGACATACAAATCAAGCCATGAAGAGCCTGTGTTAGTGCCCGTACCATTCTTTTGTTAGCATCTATGCCACTGCCAACCAACACTATGCAGTACAATAGTTTTCGAACGGGCTCAAATGGGGTGTTCGCATCATTGATGAAAGCCACAATGTACTGAATAAGTAATACAATATTAATCCATAATAATATTATAAACATCAACAGTCCTTTCCTGGACAAGGCTATAGTCAGGGCTTGGGGCATATTCTAAATGGCAGTTCACATTTGATCGAATTACGGTTGTCTCGGAGGAGTGAAAAAATATTGATCTCAAAATATTGAATGGATTTTAAAGTGGATTTACACAGTAATAGTTACACTGTCTGGCAGGAAACTGCACCCACAAGTAGTTGATTTTGCTCTTTATGTTTGTTTTTTTCTCTACCATACCTCCACAAATTCTCAGAAAATCCAATGAGAAACCCAGTAGATATTGAGTAACTGGGAAACTGTACCTCACATGATAGTCTGTTGCTGGTCTCAGGTCTTCTAAAGTTGCACTTAGTTCCTCCCCACTATATAGAAAGACAAGAAGCACGGCCCACAACGTTATACACAGAAAAGAACATGTTCCTTTTCCCCCTGTACTATATCTAAAACCATGCAGTATTTTCCCATTGTCCTTTGATTGACACATTCTGCCTCCTAAAGTTAGTCAGAGGAGCCCCTTCTCACCTGCAGGTGCTTCTGTAATTCCCATCGATGCCGTTGTAGGAGATGGAGACCTGGTAGCTGAGTGGCTCAGGGGGGCTGCCCTCCTCCCTCTCAGGAATGCTGGGGGCGCTCCAGGTCAGCACCGCACCTCGGGCCTGGATGTCTGACACCTGGGGCACAGGTGAACTAAAGCATGAGTTAACACAACCTCTTACTGTCTTGGATTATCATCCAACAAATGATCCACATAAGATGCTAGGAAACGTTATTTGGTGTTCATGTTAAATTGTTATCTTCAACTGAATGTCATTTATTTGGAAGAATTCCTATTACTGTTTGGAGGGGGAGTTAAACAATAGCCTGGAGTCAGGGGGGAGCAAGTCATACATGGAAGACCTCAATCAGACCACATCTGCACTGGTCCCTTCCCTGTTTCCTGGGGTCACACTGCACATTAACACAATATATCCCCTACTATCATATATTTAAAATAAATATACTATCAAATCTTATGTAAGATCCAACAAATGTTACTTCTAGTTTAAACATGCTCCCACATCCCCCTCGAAGATCTGAATAGTCAAGAGAAGAGGCCCTGTGGCATTTGTCTTCTGCACAGTATAAAAGGGTCAGACTGCTGATTTGATCATCATATAACAATGGATAAATATATGTAGATGAGTACTCACAGCTGGCTTACTGATGGTACCTAGCAGAGCTTGCAGTGCCCGGGCATCTTCATCGAGCTCTACATAGAGAACAGCGGAAAAATGCATTAGGAACATGTTCCCATTTTGTGCAATAGGTACCTAGGTAACCTTTTGGATACACCATAACAAAGGGCTAATAGAGGACCAATAATGCCACGTTGAAAATGTTTGGGGCTCAGGGCCAATGCATTTTGATGGCCTTCCATTCAGTCAATCGACCCAAATCAGCATTGTCCCAGGGTTAGGCCTTATGACTGAAGAGCGTTGAGAGCTCATGTAATCAAGCCAAATGTCGGATCTCTGACTCTCTCACTGTCAACGGCTGCGGCAGTTAGCAAGACTTCCAACTCACGACAGCTCAAGAGGACACCGCTGCCCTGGTCCTCACCTCCTTGGTCTCCGTCTTGTCCCCTGCCCGCCTGCTTGCCTGTCCCCGTGTTGCTGGCCTGCCCTGGCTCCAGCTCCGGGCCTTTCCCCCCCACCCCATTGTGAATGTCGAGTGTGGTAGGGCTCAGGCGGTTCTTCTGCGGTGAGGGAGGGGGGCTGTCCTTCATCTGACCCCCTCCTCCCTGGCGCTCCTTGAGCTTCTTTTGCAGGCGTTCGTATGTTTTGCTCGCCCTTTCATCCCTGTGAACAAACGGCGGGCGTCCATGTGGGGAGTGAGAATCTGCGGAGGCTGGGAGAACAAACACACAGAACACTTACATCCACGTGGGCACTCACAGAGACAAGTACAATACAAAAACACACCTACTCTTCCAAACAGGAGTCAGAGAGGGAGCAGTCCACTTCAGGACCTGGCTCACAGAGGAGCTTCAGGTGAAGACAGAGTTCAAAGTTAAGCTTTAGGCTTACTACCGTTTCAGCTCAGCTGAAGCTAAAGCTATCAAAGTTAGCTACTACGCCTAAACTATGCACATACAGCTTAAAAGACCTGGGGGCTTTATATCAATACAGAGAAAGAAATAGACAGAGAGAGAGAAAGCAAAGACAATGTGTATGAGATAAACATTATTATATATAGGGGCCCAAGCCCCAGAGTTTTTTACTTTGAAATCTGATAGATTAACAGCCATGCATTATTGAATGAATACATCAAAAGAGTGTGGTATATTACAAGTAACCCTTGGGTTGTGCTGTGGTAATAGAAAATACTATTGTAAAAAACTTTGACTAAATATTGTTCCCTTGCTGTGAAACATACATTGTAACAAGTTAGTGTGCTCTGTAGCAATGTGTTATGCTAACTTACCCTGCTCTGAGTAGATGTGAGCTGGGTGGTACTGGGAAATGTACTGGGAGCCCATGTCGCCTACGCCTCCGGCCATGCCCGTGTAAAGGTGGGGATGAGGGGGCATCATGGGCGGGTGGGGGATGAAGGCCGACAGATGGGCATGGGGGGGAGGGTGGTGTAGAGGGGAGTGGCCCCCTGGGTGGAACTCTGGCTGCTGAGGTAAGACCAGAACACGCCGTACTCCATTCTCTTCTATGATCTGAGAGAAGGAACAGGAGAGAACGGACTCATACTTTGACAACTGACACAGTTTTGGAGACATCACAGGCATCAATACTGGTTGGAAAATAAATGCCTGGATGGCAAAAAGTCTACCTGTGAAACGTATCCAGGAGGCACATAGATTGGAGGCACTGAACCATTTGGGGACATCATGGGAACCTGAGCAGGACCTGTAAGTCAGATGAAAATAGCCTACTGAAAGGTTTGTCTACTGTAGATGCAGTGGTAGTGACAAAAAATACCATATACAACTTAGAAATCTGCTTGGTGCTTAACAGTCTGGAATGTACATTTTGTCCTGGAATCTTGTTGAAGTATTTTCTTAGCACTAAAACAAGAGCGCTCAGAAACCTGGTAAATAACTCTTGAGAACATAGTTCCAAAGGCATTGTTTTGCCAGTAAGTAAATGCAGAAAATACACCCCAGCAAATCAGTGCTCCCAGCACAGACTTCACTAATAAAGTGACTGTACCTCATGCAAATGACACAGCTTCCTGTGGCCTAAACATCAATTCTAAGTAGCTCAGAATTAACAAAGACATGTAGGCTCCAGGAATACTAGGGAAGCATAGAGGTTCTCTGTCATTATTATTCCTCCACAACACAGAATAAACAACTAGATGTGACAAACTTGCAAGCTGCAACACTGTTGGGTCAGGTAGACACATATTGCGGGTAAAAAAAGTCCTTATCAAAAGGCACCTTACATACCAACCTTAGAAAGGAAACAAATATAGCAGTGGTTCCCATACCTGCTCTCAGGGACCACCTGTCCTGCATGTTTTAGATGTTTCCCTGCTCCAACACACCTGATTCAAATGCATGTTCGTTACCAAGCTTCTACAGAGCTAGATAACGACCCATTCATTTGAATCAGGTGTGTTGGAGCAGGGAAACATCTAAAACATGCAGGACAGGTGGTCCCTGAGGACAGGTTTGGAAACCACTGAAATATAGAATAGCATAGGCTTTTCTAAATATCTCTGTAACCTGTAAAACACCATCTCTGCAGTCTGCAAGGTATTAGGCTTCTTCCATTGATACGGTAGAGGTCAACAGGAGACCTTTGAAGCCCGTCTCGGGAGACTAGCCAGTATAATTGATAGGCAATGAGTCACTTTGCTAACTTGGATTGAATTCGCCAGCAGTAAGAGGGTTTGGGGGACAGCCACTTGAACAAATGCTGCTAATCACACTCCACAGACTCGGATTACAATGCCCATTGTGTGTGAGAGGTTAATACACACTGCCTAGTCTTTTGACTGTTTGCAGATCTCCAGCACAGCTGCCTGCTGGAAGCGGCTCCCACTCAATACAACACAGCTCTGTGACGAATCACGGTGATTCCATACAATCCTGTTAAACAGTTCCAATGTACCAAATGTGCCGGAGAGGAAATCCGAGATGATTTCGGGTTGCGGGGTACGGTGAAAGGGAGGAGGAAAGGAGACTGGAGTGTGAGAGGGAGACGTGGAGCGAGCTGGATGGGGGGGTGTGGAGAAGAGAGAAGAGGAAGAAAAAACACCCACTCTTTTACATCAGACTGACGCACGAGTGCTGACAGGGATCAGACACAAAAGGCCACATCCCCCTCCGCCTGAGCATCAGCAGCACTGACGTGGCAGCGCAGAGCCAGCCGTCCACAGGAAGCAGCACAGAGAAAAACATCAGGGCTCTACAAATGGCAGGCTGAGCCAAGAATAACCACAAACAAACCACACTCCTGGGAGTGTAAACACTTTAGGAACACATCATCTTCAGTCAACAGCACATCACCCTCTCCAACTGGCCTCTCGAATAGGAGTCATCTTCCCTTCACCGATGGCATGGTGAGAAGGGGCAGAGGTTACCACTGGGAGAGGAATGGGATCATTATCAGCACATCTCAAATCTTGTTGTGAAATGATTGCTGGACCACATTAAAAAGACACAAATCTCTTTTCTGCCACACCTCTTTTCTGAAAAATAACGTGACCAGAACCTGAACAATTTTTTTTGTTGCAAAGAGATAATCCTACAAGAAAGTAATTACCAGCATCACCAAGGTTAAGCTGATAAATGGTCTGACAGCAGAGGGAGGTTAAAGGGATTATCTTCGGAACAACAGTTTATATTGTAACTCTATGAAGAATAGACAGTTAGTTGTGAGGGTGTAAAGGGGATTTCCCAAACTTAAGCCATGGTTTCTGTGCCCTTCTGTGCCCTATTACACATCAATATGGCTCCAACACAGGGACCAAGAAGGTGGCCATACTTATTTCAGGCAAGAATATTGTCTCTCGATGGACCTACTCATCAGCCAATAGAAGCACATTAAATTGGATGGAAGTGGAGAGGGAGCATGCTGGATTATTAGTTAATAAAGTGTTTTCCCAAATAAGAGCGTGGGTACGTATTGGCAAGGACAGAAGACTAATTTAGGAAGGTTCTAATTACAGCCCAGTCTAAGAAGGGGGTCTGATTAATAGAATTAGACCTGATAAAAGTACTAATTACTTATACCTTTCCCCAGTTGACAGCGTAAATGATTCTGTCTGGCTTTTACCACTTTATGGCACAATTGGCAGAAAGTTGGTGGAATATGCCCTACTTTCAGTTAAGATGGTAGTAATTTGCCATAAGTGTAACATTCCACCAACAGATTACCTTGGCAAACTTCTAGCTGGCTGCTAACTGGCATCTTATAAAATAACTTCTCTCTCCATGTTTCTCTCTTCTTGTGTGTTTCTTTTCCACTCTGTCTCTCCAACTGCATGCCACTGTCTGTCGGCTGTCTGTATCATGTGAGAAGAGAACCAGAGAGATAGCAATGTCCACATGGGACTTAGGATCCAAAGACTCTAATGGCATCCATTATGTCTTCATAGTGAAGATGGGGGCCATTGCCCCTTGTTAGTATAAAAGGAAGCTACCTGCTAGCAGACCCTAGAGAACCCACTTCTGAGAGAGACAGACACAAAAGAGGCTGACTACAACTTGCCCAAAATGATCAAACTAACATTTTTGGGGAAAATATGTAAAAGGGTGCATCAGTACCAATATGTTTAGTCATGGCTACATAATTAAGGTTGGTTTGTCGTACTGTTGGTGGTAATGGTTCTATCCCAAAAAAATGTTACAGTTGTGACCCTTGTCTATCTCCCCCATTCACATTTGTGTAAACAATACTGTTACCAGGGTTGCAAGAGTAATGTGGGCAAATATGTCTATTGTAGTTCTATTTGCCATAGGGAAGATTCAACAAATGTGGGACATCAGTAGAAGTTGCACATTTTTGTTTGCTAAATTCACATCAACAGACAATAAAAATGAATGAATGAAACACCATAGATGCAGAATCCATGTAATGTTAAAAAGTTTGTTAAACGATGCTATTCTGGCATTTATGGTGATTTTCAACAACAGTATACAGAACTGGTAGGCAGGCCAGGGCACAAATTAGCCATCTCTTCTGTGTCACTCCATCACATATAGCCTACACATGCCAAAACACTAGTTCGGCGGTTAAGTGTGGAATCTCTGTATAGTGTGTAATTATAGACAAATGTGTCAGTAATCCTTGTTCTTGATCTGACTCAGAAGTGTGACTCCAGAAAACAAAAGCGGCTGCTTCGGGAGGCCCCCTGGTGGCTGTTTCACGCTGCATTGAGCCAAGCCACCAACTGTCCATTTAAGTGCGTAACATCTGTCTAAAAGTCAGGCTAGGTTTAAGGGTTAGGGTTTAAGGGTTAGGGTTAGGGTTTTGGGTTAGGGTTTGGGTTAGGGTTTGGTTAGGGTTAGGGTTAGGGGTTAGGGTTTAGGGTTTTGGGTTAGGGTTTTGGGTTAGGGTTAGGCTTTGTTTGCTCTACACATCCTTGCTGTGTTCTTTTTTACACAGATACCATAAGGGAAAGTCAAGACCTGCACTTGATGCAGAGACTCTGTGAATGTTAGAATGAGAACACTTTGATTTAATGCATGTATATTGCCCGACCACTATGGATCTAAGGGGTCTGACACATAATTCTTCAATTCAGCAGGTTTGTTTAGTTTGGCCTAAAGAAGCACATAACACAAGGGGATACAATGTATACACATATGGAGACCGGAATTTGAGACACCTGAGTGTTATATTCCTGACCGAAAAAATAGTCAATAATGTAGCTTCTGAATTGTCCAAACTATTCTTGTTTAAAGTAAGCAAAAAATAAAACAATATCGAAAGGGAGCCAAACATTTCAACTGAATCACAAGGATTTCACAGGAATTATAGCAAAACCTTTTACTTTCCTTTTTTATTTTTTTTAATAAATTGGGCAGATTCAATTCCAATACAGATATCTGTTGAGTGCTATTTTTTCCGATTATTTTTGTGGATGTGACCATATTGGCCAACCTCTAATGTGTCGTTTTTTTTCCCCCTCTTCTTTGTAGTCATCTGACACATGAGCAACTAGTGCTAGGCATGGTGAAGATGAACCGTGTATCTCTGGGTGGTGAGTGGGATCAATAGGCCATATCAACCTACAGAGCATGCTCTGACCCTACAATGTCAGATGTTATAGCACACATGATCTAAAGGAGCACACTGCTTCTGCTCATCTCAGCTAGATGTGTAGATGAAAAGTCTTTCCACGGGATATATGGCTGCTAGTAGATTAATGTATGCAGACTGGCTTGGGCAGGGCATGGAGAACATATACCAAAGGCTGTCCTGTAGTACAAGGGCATACTGTAATCTACTGTAGCGGCTATTCAGAACAGATGCACATCACTTCACTGCAATTTCACTTGCTTGGCTTTGTAAGAACATCTCTATCACATTCAATAAGCCAAGTTGAGACCGCATCCCAGATACTAAAAGCTGCTCTCAGCCAATAAACAGAGAGTGAATCATCCAAAGTGACGTGAATCCCCGATGGAATGAGTCAGATAAAGAAGTGGATCTAATCAGCCCAATGGTCCTGATGCGGAGTTGCTGCATCAGTCTCTAGGCTTATCAGATATCACTCACCCTCTTAGGTATCCTTAACCTCCCCCTAAAAGGTGCCAAGGAGAGTCAGAACTGGAGCTGGCAGCCAGAAGTGGGGGCGTGAGGAAGAGGGGGAGGGTGTGAGAGGGACATTGGCGGTCCTGAGGGTCGAGAGCGTGACCAAGGTAGCTGGGGAGGCATTTCCACTCTATTCCTGGCACGCAAAGCACCCATGTGTCTAAGAGATAGCAAGCAGCAGGATGCTAAATGGGCATTTTGATTAGCTTTCCTGCTGAAGTCTTTTGCCAAAAATATATTTTTAATAAAACTGTTGATTCAAATTAAGCAGCCTGTCATGCAGTCAGGCACAAACACATAGCAATTACACACATGCGAAGGCTAAAAATACATGAATGAATACACAAATAAATCTGGAATCAAATAGAAAAATTGCTATTATAGATGGCATAAACCAATTCCTCCTGGTTTGTTAACTGTAAAACATAGTGCCACAGGGACAATCTAGGGTGAAAGGTTAAGTGTACACACACACACGCAGATGTGCTCACACACACACGCATATAAAATATTATACACACACAATTCTCCCTCGCTTCCTGCACCAATGCGGTGAGTCATCCTTCTCCTCACGTCACTAGGAGACGAGTGCACCCTGTGACAGGCCAGTTAGCAGAAGCCACACACTGGTCAGTGCTTCTTGCTTCTATGTTTTTAAGCTTATAGAGGGACTGTAGCCTGCCCCCCGCCCCCCCATTAGAGACAAATCACTCTGTTAATCATGGGGGGCTTAGCTATGACTGTGGAGTTATGAGTGAGAATGAGTAAGAAATGTCACCTCAGACTTTCAAAAATACTGTTGACAATAGAAATACAAAAACATATAATAATGTATTTTAAATAAGTAAATGTTAGTAATCAAACATTCATTTACCTATTTTTATAAAAATAATACTTTTCTGAAATAATCGTTATTTACAGTCTGTCTAACAAACAACAAGCCATGGCAAAAAGTGAATTTAGTAGCCTGGACATGCATCTAGATAGATGGACCCAACAGATCTATCACTGATACACTTATCAGTTATCACTCTAGGTTACTGTGGTATAATGCTTGGGGTCACCATACTAAGCAAATCCAAATCAATACTTGAGACAGCTGTTTATTTTAATATTTTATATTCACTGTCCCACAACTGGGACAAATATCATAAAGTGTCTTTTCTACAGTCACAAAGTCCATGTCATCAGACACAACAGAACTGGCAAGTTCAAATAACCGTGAGTAATTTCTCACTCAAACACTGCCTATCTGTTGCGCACAAAGCAATTAAAGCAAACAGTGATTTGACATGATTATACCGTTTCAGTCCATGACTTATTCAATAATCAAATGAAACAATCACAGAAACCTGCCAAGTCACATTAATCAGCATTGACACTGACTAAAATTGACTTGATTTGGCTGTTGGGTCTAAAGACGAGCTACATATTAACCAAAATGCCACATAATATTCCAATGTGCACTAAATGGTTAATAAGAAGCACTTTATTACTTTCAAACCTGGACTAGATGAGAAAATTAGGTACTTGGTTTCTTACCTGTGATACACTGAAACTGACCATCCTCTCGTCGAATAGTGAAGGCCTCACCAGCGTTTACCTGCACCAGGATTACCTGTGAAAGCAAGAAGTGACAAATCAACCACACACAGGAGAGACCACTCCAGAAAATCTAGAAAAAACATCTAGAAAGGTCTACTGGCCTGTAATACAACTTTTCTTTTAAAAACAGACTTTATTTTTGTATCTTTTTTCCTCCAATAGAGCATAATATCCAACATCATTCTATAATGAACATTGACTGTATATTTAGTGTGTCTTCCAGACAAGTACTTCAGTAAGGTCTAACACTGGTGAGTCTGAGACTATAAACCCATAACTCAACCCAGACTTGTATGTTTGGCTACAGCAGGTATTGCTGCTTCATGGCATCAATTGTTTCCACGTCTGGGGAGGAACACAAACCTTCAGTTTCACCTCATTTAGAGTTTGATTCACCAGATAAGATCAATCATTTCTCTGGCACATAACCCTCCGAATGTGAAGGGAAAAAATGACAGGTGCTGTCTTTAGTACATTTGAAACATAAGCTAGGCTAACACAGGAACCGTCATCAGTTCTGAGAGAAAAGACGAGAAATTGATTCTGTCTGACGTCTACAAGACGTCACTTCAGCAATGATGCTAACTGAAGAGAGGACATGTGCTTTGTTTGCGGATATTACTTTCAGTCAGCATTGGAGCATTAGCTTGCATCATAACATAGCCAACCACTACCACACACCTGATGTGTTAAGGGATTTCAATTCCCCCCTCCCTTTTTT
The DNA here is from genome assembly GCF_021917145.1 of Hypomesus transpacificus. NCBI lineage: Eukaryota > Metazoa > Chordata > Actinopteri > Osmeriformes > Osmeridae > Hypomesus > Hypomesus transpacificus. Next base: position 14,182,791 of record NC_061074.1, on the reverse strand, counting down.
CTTTTTGAGACTAAGGACCTAAATGAGGTTAGGTCCAACCACCTATGAAGGCGTAGTCAAAAGGGTTAATCAATATTAACAAGACTACAGTTGATCATCAGTGCAATATTTTACCCACATTTTATGTTTTCCTGTGTATGAATATTGGCCATTATTAATCCAGAAATACAAAGATTTGTATGACTATGTTTGTATGACCAAATCCTTACATAAAAATGGGATAAAGATTATTGTGAGGGCATGTGCTGGTATTCATTACATTAAACTCAAAAACCCTGGGGTACCTATAGTCTACATTCAATTTACCCATTTTGCAATCACACACAATTGTACAAACTGTCCAGTAGCTTTAAAGCTACTGCTCAAGAGCAGAATTTGCATTATTCACAAGCATAAGGGGAACATTGGGAAGACAGCAGAGCAACACTATCCATAAAGCCACTTTTACATGACTAAACAGACTACTAAACAGTGGTATGTCAGAGGAAAAAACATTACTGCTGCAACAGTCAACAAACAAAAACCACCCATATGGCACTCCCTCAGATTATACACTCCTTCACAACTAAACCAACCACAATTCTAAAGAGAAAATCATAATTCATGTCATCTTCACATTTCTTACTAAGAGTTGGCTCATTAGAATTGCTAGTCTAAACTGACAATTTACAACGAATCCTCCCGTCCATTTAATCCTATCTAACCTAAAATGGTGTTTGCAGTCAGTCTTTAGTAGCTCCAGGGGAGCGGGTTACCTCACTCTTGTGGAAGCTGCTGTCATAGAACCTACACTCCCACGGCAAAGGGCTCTGGCTCTCTCCCAGCACAGCCATCCGCAGCACCTCCATCTCCGACATGGCTCCCATTCAAAAGCTCTGCCGAGAGACGGAGGATCCCTTTGACTGCCACACACACACACACACACACACACACACACACACACACACACACACACACACACACACACACACACACACACACACACACACACACACACACACACACTAATGCAAACACTCACACATGTTCGCACACACACCCACACAAGCATCAGAGAGAGTGTAGCACTGTGTGAGTGTAAGAGTACGCTAGGAGGGGGTGGCCAAGGGATGTCTAATTGAATCAAAGTCAAGGCGCTCCCAACTGGTGTGTGCACGCATGTGCCTTTGCTGTCCATCACCCTACACTGAAAAATACAATTATTTTTTATTAGCAGATTACATCTTCCTCTAACAACTCAGATCTCAGTCTCAATCGAAAACAAAAACATCTTTTCACAAACCAAAACATCAAAAACAATGCTCTCCTCATACAGCTGACTGCTACTTACTGTTGCCCGCATCGCTCGTTCTCATTCAGGCGTCGCTATTCACACAGACGGAGAAAAGAACGACCCGCAATGCTCCAGGGTCTAAGAGACCCTCCAGCACTTCACCCAGCCTTCATTGGATACCACCTGACCTGCGATGCTAGCACATCGGGCCCAACTGGAGCTGTACTCCCTCCAGTTCCACTGACCCCACGCACAAAGCCCAGGAAGGGACTGCCAGAGAAGGGCTGGGGCAGCCGTGGGTTGAATGGGCGGATGAAGCTAGGTCTCTGAGCTGGCTGTGGGTAGTTTTCACAGGATGCGTGGTGAGAAGCCCATGTTTGCACAGTCCGGCTCAGCCTGGTCTGCTCCACAGTGGTGCTCTCTGCAGCATGCAGCTCCCTCTCTCCCTCTTTGCTGTCTCTCTGCTGGCTCCAGTGCTGCCTCACTGCCGCCAGTCTCCACGGCAACCCCTTCAACAAATACGCCACGGCGATGTCCGCACCGCAGCGTTAGTGAAAGAGGAAGACAGCTTATCGACAGCGGCTGCTCTATGGTGAGGGGGGAGGATGTACCCAGCCCTGGAGGCCAAACACAAGATAGGAGAGATTCAAGCGGAAAACGGCTTCCGTCTCTAGCATCTCCTATTCCATCCTGTGTCTGCATGCATATCAACGTTTTTTTTTTTTTTCATCATCTAGGTCATTTCAATCGCATCCTTTCCGGGTGCTGAAATTGCTGCGTTTTACAAAGACAGCTAGTCAAATCAACAGGGTGTCACAACTTATGAGGGGAGTCCTTTGTTCTGTCTTTTTCATGCCGACAACAATGGTGTGAGGGAACCGAACAACCCACACTGCTTCACAGGCTGACATAAACGACTACGCTATACTCCCTCCCACCTTTTTTTCTCTCTTCTCCTTCCCCATCTCTCTTATTCACAGAGCGACACGCTGTACACCTTCTATTAATACTGTGATCGATGTAAGAGGAGATGAGGTGGTGGGGGAGTTCAATAGATGAGCTCCGATGCTTGCGACAAGCCTCGAGTCTCGCCCATCTGCTTGTCTTAAAGACCACCAACCAGTCCATGTAAGAAAAGACTGCTGTTGCATAGACAAACAGACAATAGGTCAGTATGCTAGGCTTTCTATAACATTTGTCCCAATTCACTTATTTAAAGGAGAGCATTAGTTGCAGAAGTAGTCACTTACAGGTGGTAGGGAAACTATTGAAAGAACCCCACCTCTGTGCCTTTAAGACCACAAACCTTGAAATGAAACACTGTATTATGAATCATCTTACAGGCAGAAATGGGAACTCAATAATATTTGTATTATACTGCAGTTTACTGTCTCTGTCTTTTAGCATTATTTTTATCATACGCAAACCATGAAAGAGTGTTTCCTAACAAAAACAAATGACCTCAGGCAGCCATCAGGTTACAGCCAAAGAACACCCCAGTCAGATCTAATTTCTCTCAAAACGTGTCTCAAAACAAGAGAAAACAGTCAAAGAAATGTCAGCTTCTGGATCACACTACTGTAATACAGTCCAAGCCCCAAGGTGCCACAGCAATCCTGGCCTCCTCCTCCTAGGAGCCATCTAGGCCTGAGAGCACAGCACATTGATAATAAGATGAACAAAATCTTGTTCAAATTTCGCTGTCGCTTACAATTATTTTTATTCCATTAAAAGAAGAATATCTGTGGTGATTAGCACAAGCTGTTACTGAGTATCTAATTCTGTTGTTTACATTATCCTCAACCATCCGCTGTTAACGCTAATGTTTCTCCCTGGTTGGTGACACAGGGTTCAGGTTTCTCACTATTTGTTCCTCTTAATTGTTTACCGTGCGTTGATGTGGAATAGCTGCTGGAAGGGCAGGAAACGGGAGCCTAGTGACGTGGGGAAGTATCTACCAACAGCGGAACCAGTCAGGAAATAACGCAGCCTCCCAAATGAAGATGACATGTGCAAAAAGGTAATTTAGAGTTATTTGATAAACCACCCTCCACGACCTTTAGAATACATCACAGTCAATACTGATGAGAACAAAATAATTTACCAGTTTCCTGTAAACATCTGGCAACACTTACATCACTTCATACATTTACATGGATTGATTGGATGCCAGTATTTAAGAGCTTTAACAATCATATAAATAGATACACAATCATACAGGCACTCACATTGTAGTAAGGCCTGCCAGTGTCTCAGGTTATTTTTTATATGCTTACTATGTTAATTGTCATCCTTCACATCACAATCATCCTTTTCAAGAGAAAAAAAACTAGACTGCTTGCTCTTTCTGTTTTGTAACCTCAAGTCACTACAGCTTCGGGGTTAATGAATATTCAGCCGTATAAACAAGACCGGAACACATATCTTGCCAAGCCATGAAGACAAAAAATAACAGACACTAGATACCAACTGCCCAATGTTACAGGCTTCCAGTATGGGATAGCTCTAACATCACTTCAATGGAATGACTATTGACAATACACGTTGCATAAGGGCTTAAGTCTGCTTGATCTGGACTGATCAGGCTCAGTAACTTAATATGCCTTCCCACTCAAGGAGTTGTTCACACTGGAAACGCAGGTGTTGTGAGTTGGACGAAATAAATGAATGTCATTCAGCATCTGTACGTAAGTGCATAGGTGCACCATAACAGTGTTTTCCATACATTGATTTACTTGTGGCGGCCCGCCACAATAAAACATTTGTTTATTATTATTTTAATTGTTACTGTTTAACATGGCAAAAAATATATATTGTAGCGCTCGCGTTCTTTCTCTGATTACAACGGAACGTGCGAAGGACTCGTCTGTAAATAGCCATGGAAGCAAATCAGTGACAATGTTTTGCATTTTAAAAAGCATTGAATATTTAATATTGAAATGTCAACACCACCAAATGTGTTGCTTTTGAAATCACCTCTTTAAATTTTAAATTTGAATTTATGTCAGTGTAAAAATAAATTCAGATAAAAAAATTCAAGTTTCAGAAATTCATAGAACAAAATTCAGGCAGCTCAAATTCGAATGGTGAAATTCAGATCCAAAAAGAAATTTGACATTGAAATAAATTCATATTTCTAACTGAAAGAGGTGAATTCAAAATTAAAAACAGGTCACCCTTTTTGCTTCCATACTTGGCAAAGTTCTGCAAGCATGACATGAAATCCCTGTTTGGACGTTGACAAAGTAGTTGGAAGCTATGTGTAGCCAGCTATTAGGCTAGCGTCCTTATTTGAGTTGTCTATTTGAATATAAACCAAACAAGTGTGGTGATGTCTAAGATGACACAACCTAGCTGGTACGTTTTTATTTAAATCTCGTTATTTATACAAATATCTATTGTACAGCACTTGGAAGATTAGAGGCTGCAAGAATAAGGATTTCACATTTATACCTGGGGTCAGCAGAATCGTCATGTCGCGCAGCTGTTTGTGTTCATGCCCCGAAAAACTGGGCTACCTCCACTAGATTAAAACTTTTTTCAAAAACAAAGTCCTTTGACAGTGACAATTTTTTTTAACATTTTGTGGGTATTACTCAATGTGAGTTGAGTGCATTATCTTCAAAATATATTTTCCAGGTTCCCTTAAGTTACTGAGGGAGAGTGTTTGACATTATGTACAATAAAGTAAATATAATACTTGGCTGCATGTAATTTGCATCCCCGTACAGTGATAACAAATATACATTTAAATGGAAACATACGCTGTCATAACCTGACAGAGAAATAAATGATTCATATGCTGTATAGAACTTTTATGAATGGGGCAAGTGGACTGGCCTTAACACAAGTGCTCTGCTCAGATACAGACAGGTACAAATAAGCACACCCACGGATGATCCCTTAGCTCCGATGAGGCATCCACTTTGTCCACTTCCTCACTCTGTCTTGACATTCTGGGAAGCGGAGGCCTCACCCTCATCCCCTCCACTCCACTGGCTGACTCAGGGTCTGATTGGAGAGAAACATGCAACCCAATCTCTGTATGGTAACTAGGGAAAGACAGAGGCCCCACCTCCTGCGTCTGAGTATGACACACAAAGCTACCACTGGACGTCAGAGGGACAGAGCTGTTCCTCTAATATAAGCTCCCTGCATTCTCTCTCTAAACAGTACACACCTGTGGCTCTAAGTTCATGTTTAATGTAATGAACGCTAGGCCCATATTTTTTTCAGAAGCATGCCAAGCTGTAACTTCATGTTAAAATACTGTTTTTGCTTTTCATTCTATTTTATGGTTCTATAATTTGTAGACCTCAACTAAATACAAATATAAATAGGCTACATCTGTTTAGGCACAATATTGCTCTGTTAAATCTGCTGATGAATTTATCAGTCAGCCTCTACTCTGAGGCTTTAGTAAGGTATTGATAAACAACAGACTAATCAACCCTAATTGCAGAAATAAGGAATGGTGTATTACTTGGATAGTAATAGTAAATCATACCAGAGTGAGTATTCTCAAGAAAAGAATACTGTCACAGGTTATGATTCATGGACAGTACTGCTCCTCTGGCCTTCTCTCTGACCCAGACTAATTGGTCCAACAGTGCATTCATTTCAAACCACGACTAAGAGGCGGGGAGGACAAGCACAGACTGCAGTGTTCTTTCCCGTTTCTCCTCCTGTTAAAGGTCAGAGACAGAGAGGTCAGCCATTGCTGTGGATTGTCTTTGCTGTCACCACAACTTTGTATCGCACTGTCAGGTCAGGCGCCTTTCCTTCATTCCCCAGCTGTCATTATATTCATACCTCCACAGACACAAGACAATATGTGCCATGAAAAAGTTGCTGCCCACATCTGAATTGTTTTTCACACTGAATTTGGTCGTGGTGTGAAATGTAACTAAACAAGCAATTTTTTGGTGTGAAAATGTCATTGCCGGCACAGTTAACTAAACAGTCTTCATACAATAAGGTATTCACCTTTGCTACATTAGCCAACATAAAAAAGCACCTTCCTTGAGCAACTTTTATTTTAAGGCCCAGCTCGAACTCGCCACAAATATTTTTTTTTGATTTTTGATTGTCTTTGGACCACAAGGATGTGATCTTGGCCGAATGACCATATTGGGATGCGCAACTGGAAAATTAACAATGAAATGGCACACATTACAAAATATCATGAAATATCAGGCATAAATGATGTGCTTTCTGTGACTTCAGCTGTGTCTACTGCTGGACATATCCCAAGCATTTCAATTGACATGTGTTGTCAAACTGTCTCCGGTCATTTTAATTTGTGTCTCTTAAAATCGAAGGACTGTGTAAAAAGAACACCAATTCCTACATTCATAAATATCATAAAACTAAACCTGACCTTTTTCCCCCAACAAAACATTAGTCACAATAGTGTTCTCACAAACACTTACGCAAATCATTTGACGACCATCAAACTGACAGGGAAAACACCCTAGGTTGTCAAGGCCACCTACTCTTGACCTGACACAAAAGCAATATGACAGGAAACATCAACTAATATCCTTTACTCAACATGTCAAAGATGAAACACTACAGTGAGTAAATAAATAGCATGAAAGAACCACTGGATTTTGTCACCTACAAAATCATATACATGCGATTATATGAGTTTTTAAATATCCTAGATTAAATATAACATATTGAAAATATTAACCCTTTTTTTACAAATGTGATCAACACACAAAGTAACGTGCCTTAACCATCGCTGAAACCCAAGGATTATTAAAAAAAAGGCATTGACTTATTCAGACCATATTTTTTTGGGGTTGTGGTTGGTGTGAAAGGAGAATCAGTTTCATACAGGATGACATAATCTGTACCTGCTGGGGGCCTTCTCCGTTGACTATGTTAGGGGGTGGTGGCGATGCCAGAAGTGGGAGCTCGGGGCTGACAAGCTGGCCGGACTCCAGTGGGGGGGTGTGGTCTGCCATGTCTCCCTCATTCACACCACTGAAGAGGTGTTCCAAGCTCCTGTGGTATAAAACAACAATCAGCACAGGATCTCATAACGTCAGAGCAACAGGGCACAATAGACATACAGTGAGAAAAAGAAACACAATTTCAACTTGAGCAGTGCACTATAAAGCAAAGCATAACTTAACCATGATCTCTTCCACTCAAAAGCCGGTTGGTGATGAAGCAAGCAGTATTTTATAGCTGTAAACCTAGGGGAAACACTGATGTTTCATTTAACACATTAAGTTATCAACTAAACCAGACATTTGTCCTACTTTTCAAGTATATGTGTATTTTTTCATACAGCATCAAATTTTTGGGTGAAATTGTAGACTTAGGCCCTCATAAAGCACGCTGCCTCAACACACTTGTATTTGCAGCTCACATTCGCAGACAAGGCCTGTGTCTCCCTCATGTGTCTGGATGGTGGCCTCAACTAAATTGATCCCTTAAGTTATTATTCCCAAATTGATCTCCAAATACAAGGCATTTGACCACAGTGTTGTTATTAGATCATAGGTGTAGGTTGAATTAAATGTTGATGTTGTGGAACTAGCTTAAACCAAGGGCATTTTTGGTTTTTCAGTAAGAAATATTGCTGTATTTGGATGTGGAACTAATATTTTCTCAAAATATATAGTGGTTTATCATCTTATCCACTTTATGTCTGACATTTCAGTCATAATGGTCCCTATGGTTGAATGTTTATTTAATTTTGTGCATGTTATTTAAGGTAAAATGTTTGAAACAATGGGCGGAAGAGGCAAAAGGCCTATGCAGGATAAGACTGTTTTGCCTTAACAGTTAGTATTCAGTTAACAGCAAATCTCCCTTCCTATCCCTTCTAATTTCTACAGTCAGACACATTCTAACAACAAAGGCTATGGCAATTTGCAGAGTCTCCATCACCCAATCCTTTTGAGAAAAAGGGCACGTGTCCTTGAACTTAATTACTATCCAGCGCATGCGCTCCTAAACGAAGTGGTGATCTGGCTTATGTAAGCCACACCCCTACTTAAGCTCAGTAAGTCACTTTACCTTGTGGTCAATGAACTGGAAACCCCAAGCACTGCAGCCATGTGTCAGATCTAACATTGCACAATATTAGCTTATAATTTACTTGTATTTGGCATAGATTGGCTTTAGATGATGTGCAGCATGTGTCAGTCCCTTACAGTTATTAGTCTTTGACTGAGTCACCTGAGTTATGAAGCTCAGGTGCCCACTTCCATTGCTTCTCTATTGAAATAAAAACACAAGACTACTAACACTTGCTACCAGGCAACATCATTGCCCCTATTACCTCACACTTTGAGTATGTCTACAAACTACAGTAGAACACATTAAATCAGTATTTGTATTTATGTACTTTAATTATTTAAATGACACTTGAAATTTGCCATTGACAAATGAAAGACTAAACATCTCTGACTGCATCTTGAAAATCCCCTCAGATCTCAGTCGAGAAACCACTGTACAGAGAACGGGGACATCTGTTTTTCGGTATGGTTATGATTAGGAGAAAAGAAAATTGCAGGGACAAAATTTGAATGGAAGCAAACGTGTGCAAATGTCACTTGTGCATATGGCCTATAATGAAGCTCTGATTCTGTGTTGCTGCAAGGAATATGCCGCAAAGAAGTCGGTGCCTTAAGTAGTGTCTTTCAAATGATTCTATAATAAGTGTAATACGTTGACACATGACACCATCACAGAAATTAAAATGTAATCCAAATCATATTGAAAGACACATACCACCACCTAACCTAGGTTAAAAGCAAGCATCTCAAGACTGCAAATGACCATTGGGTGTTCCGGTGTACGGGGCCTTCTTGCTAATATAGCTAGCTAAGTTAGTTCAAGGCAGCTAGTAGTAAGGCTTCCCTGCTTCAGTTAGCCTAACAAGCTAGTTATCAAACGTAGGTAAGTATGATCATATCAAGTTTTAGGTCTACATTTCAGAAACGTTGAACCTGACACCGTAGCTTACATTGAGCCACTAGTTTACCAACTACTGACGTCACAGTTAGTACTAGTAGCTAGTATGTCGTGGCTACGACGTTGATATTCAAGCCTAGGCTTTAGTACATTAACTGTCTGTATTGCACTTACAACTATTAAAGTAGGCAAAATATGAAATTGTTTAATTGCCTTGCAATGCAATGTTTCACCCCCGATCAAATATTCGTATGATCACTTCCAGAGATAATGACACGCCACACAAGACACCTTGCAAACCTTGCCAGCTGGCTGTCTGCGAGCAACGCAGTCTAACTAGCGTTCATGCAATGAATGTGAATTTGAGAAAACAGAACCAAACAAACAGTAATTAAATATACCTAGCATGAACTAAAACATCAACCTTGCTCGTTAGCTTAGCAGTCGATATACGCCGGAGTATACATAGTTATCTCGAGACGTCCCCATTTAACTAGCTAGCTAGCTAGAAATAGCCGTATAGACTTGCGTAACAATAACATAACAACTCACCAAATTTGCAGTTAGCTTGCTTGGCTGTCTCCAAACGTATCAACGTATTAAATGTTCTTACGCGAGTAAGATAACTATACCTAGATCCCTAACTTACTTCAGCATCAACTGAAATGATTAGCTGTGCAGCGTTCACGTAAGAAAGCTAGCTACTGTAGCCTAGCTTGGTCGGGCTCAAAATGAAACGTCATACGCTTGCTAGCCATCCAAGACGTGGAAATGTGACATGATGTATGAAGCTAGCTAGATGGCTGGGCCACTATGGTACCTGTAGTTTAACACTGAGTTTAGCAAGTGTGTATGAAATATGATATCCTAATCGAAATGTTAGTTTGCAAATTTCCCGCTGTCAAGCCTGTGTGCAGTGTTCACATTTCTATACAAGGTGATTTGGGAAGTTGTAGAAACGCCAGTTTCAGCTACGCGTGCGCTCCCTATCTTACGTAGTGTGTTCCCGTTTTCAATAAAAACGTAGTTATTCATAACTATTCCTGTATTCAAATATTCCTTATTAACCTTAGCGCATCTATTTGTTGACTAGTTACTACGCTAATTTGTGATAGCCTAGTTAAATAAAAAGTTTCACTGGAAGAATAATCTATCGAGTCGAATTGATTTGAACTAATTCTTAACACGTAAAACACTAGTGTTACACTAGGCTAGTATTACACTAGCCTGGCCTTGTAATAAGATAAGAATAGCTACTATTGAGTAACGACTCAATAGTCGGCTCATCCTAGCCTCTATAATGACTAAATGCCAACCCGATATGTTAAGGGGATGGGGGGGGGGGGGGGGGGGGGGGGGGGGGGGGGGGGGGGGGGGGGGGGGGGGGGGGGGGGGGGGGGGGGGGGGGGGGGGGGGGGGGGGGGGGGGGGGGGGGGGGGGGGGGGGGGGTTGTTAACACTATGGTGTAGACCCGAGTAGGTCACTCTTTTTGTGTGGTTTGCACCAAAATAGGCAGACGTTTACATTTTTACAGCCTTTGAGTTTTTTTTTTGTAATTTACTTAATTACTTCACCACTAGATGGTGGTAGTGGGGTATTAAACTGAGAAGAGATAAAGTTGCGCCATAGATGACAGGCAGTGTAGTTTATTCATTTATGGAAAGTTGTTTTCAATTATTAATATTTTTTTATTCAACATGCAAAGAAAGTGTTCAACAATTACATGTCCATTTAGGGTGACACAGTTATTTACCTTAGCTTAAGTATAACATAAATCGTTTTTTTTACAGTAACATTTCAAATAATAATGTGTGCAAGGGATATACAATTTAAAAGTAAATAACCAAAAGAAAACATGAGTCTAACATCAACATAGGAAAGCATAATCATATAATTTATCCAGTTATTCTGTGTTACCTGAAGGCAGTGTTGTTTCAACCACAGAGTCCACAAAAATGCAGCGCACCACATTTCTTCTTCTTTTGTTGATCAAGGACCAACCCTGTCATAAACTGATTTTCATCTAAGATGCATTATTGCATAAAATCCACAGTTCAACTGTGTATTTTAGTAATGTTCAAGGTTTAGAGTTCAAGGTATATTCTAATTGTTTTTGTCTAATCTTTAATTTGTTATTTTGTCAGAGGTCAAATTTGGTCAAACCCAGGTTTCCACAAAAAAGAAATTAAACACAGACACATCACACATCTTTATACAAACCAAATGTAATCTCATTTAGTACAGTAAAAAAGTTAGATAACATGTTATAATGACCTTTTGAAACAAATTCCTCTCAAACTTTGATACATGTGGTGAATTAAAACACACTATTGCATTAAGTATTATGTTATTGTCGCTGAATCCTTCTAGTATACTTTGGTATTTCAATTTCCTTTTCAGAAGTTTGTTTCAGAACAAACTGTCTGAAGTTTTCCCCTGCAAAAAAGTAAATGAGTGGATCAAGGCAGCTATTCCCAGCAGCAAGACAGAGCGTGATGACAGCTGCTTTGCGTACACGTTCCGTGTATTTGCAGGACTCTCCATAACCATTATTAGATATATCTTGTTCAGACTCCAGGAAGAGAGTTCGAACAACATGGTATGGCAAAAAACAGGTCAGAAAAATGCAGAGGACTGTGATTACTAGGGCAATTGACTTTCTAAATCTAGGTCTTTCTGTTCCTTGCATGTGCCTGATTTTAACAAGTTTACAGACCACAAATATATTACAGATGCAGATTACTGCGAAAGGTAAAATGATTCCAAAGAACATGGTAACATAATTAGCAATAATTAATGTGAATAATTTGTGTGCATTATAATCTGGATTCAGCTCCAGACACTTGGTTTTATTAGATGCCAGATCTTTGGTAGTCCCTGCATTAAGCATAGGAATTGACACCAAGGAAATTAACACCCATATCATCAAGCATACTATCCAGGCACTCCGGCTGGTCTTAAGCATCGCAAATGTGTATGGTTTGGTGATAGCTAAAAAGCGAACCACACTTAGTACCATGAGGAAGTAAATGCTGCTGTACATGTTGACATAAAATAAAAAAGACATGATCCTGCAGAGAGTATCTCCAAAGACCCAGTCGGACTCCATCAGATAGTATGCTGCCCTCAATGGCAGGGAGCACACCAACATTAGGTCAGACAGTACGAGATTCAACATAAACAAGTTGACAGGACCAAACTTCCTGTTAGTCTTCCACACAGTCAGAAAAAACCACAGGGAGACGAGGTTAAAGATCAGTCCCAATATAAAGATGACCAAGTAGGTTGCTGGGTAGACATTGTGTTTGAAATTGCTGATAGAGCAATTACTGTTCCTGGACAGATTCATGATGAGTCCCTTCTGAAATATTAAGGGAGAAGATATCTAATATAAGAAACTTTACAAGTTTATGAAACATTTGTAATGCTAAAGATTTTTTTACCAGTAATTGCATTCTGACAGTAGACTAGTTATGCAGAGAACCTTGCAAAACAGTTTCACATTTTTGATCCAAACATTATTTTTAGGGCTTAAAGTAGCAAATGAGGAAAATCAGTTTAGTTAACTACTTTTGGTTTACACACACAAAAAAAGGTTTAGTTTTTCCAAGTTAAATTAAATAATGTAAGCCAATTGGTACAATAATAATAGTTGAATATTAATAATAAAAAAGTACCTGGGCTTTTACATAGTTGCCTAAACTGAACTTCTAAGACTTCCTCGGGTTGAAACAAAGCTATAAGGAGCTCCAATAACAGCCATTTAACATATGGCATATAAGAGCTGTATTGTGCATAAGAAAGTTTTTTTTTTACAACAAGAAATGTGAAAAGCCTACCTTAAATTTACAAATTCCTTCCAATACATGCATTGATTGTTCACCAAAACAAGTGTGTGTGTCCCGTAGACATCTCACATTTAGTGGTGGATGGTGGTGGTTGCAAGGCGAATTCAGTATGGTAGAGTCCCTCCCAGATGTTCTGAGATAAAGTTTACCTTTAAAGGTAATGCTATGCTTGGCAGCAGAATATTAAACTCTAGGTTCATTAAAGTATAGTGAAGTATTACGGTATGTAAACCACCAACTTTTATCCACATTTAGAGTTTGTTAGTTTAATTCCATTCCATTCCACAAGCACATTGGATGTACGTAGATTTAGGAATAATGGGGCGTTGGCTGCTGGTATAGTTTCAGCAGCTCCGAGTTTCAGACGAGCGTCACCCTGGGTTAGCCAAGGAATTATTCATTCGGTAATCATCTCGTACAGTCTGGTATGTCAGCGACCTAGCTGGCCTAGCTAGCGTGTGCTAGAGCCATTGGCGTAGCTAGCTATCCGAATTCTCTGAGAGGATGGCTACTGTAGGACGTTGTCGCCTCCATTCTTAAAAAAATTACTACTTTTTTGATTCTGCTCATTCTGCTCACCTGATTTGACATGTTAAGGAATTGTTCTCAGTCACCCCCGCAACGGCATCGTTCACGATAAACATTTACAGGTAGCAACTACTAGCAGACATGCACTTTAATAAGCTAACTAGCTTATCTTAACAAGTCTATTCATTTAATAGTGCTTTTGTACTTTTGCGTCTTTATTTAACAGGCCGGTATGCTGGACGTGGGGAAGTGGCCAGTGTTTGCACTCCTGCCTCCTGAAGAACTTCGTCTCATTCGCCAGGCTTGTGTTTTTGGTAGTGCTGCAAATGAAGCGCTATATGTAACTGTTAATGATGAGGTAGGATCAAGGGGCAGTGGTCATTATATAATGCACTATTTATGTAAGCAATGGTATAGATCGTAATGTTACCATATCGTGTATAACTTGGGGGATGGGGAGGTTGATAACGTTTCTAATAGTTTCAACCCCGCCCACCGAGTGGTTTCCACAGTTATACAAACGCTGGGATAAGCAGATAGAATGAGGCTATATTTAGGTGTGTAATGCCTGTGCAAGCTTTGTTTTTATCCATGACGAGACTCCGTGCATGTCTAGGGCTTACAATCAATAAGCTTTACGTTTTAATTTGTTTCATGTTTTATGTGTTAAATACATCCTTACTTTTATCTGTAGCCTACATCTTCACTTTACTTTTGTTTAAGATACACAAAGTATCTTAAACATGTATTAAGTTTTAGATACACAAGCCTTGCTTTGAAACATGATAATGCTGTATTGTTCTGTTTCTGTTTTAAACGAGCACAATGCTACAATGCTTCTAAATATGACTGCTTAGGGAGCATTTACCAGAGATGCTAATTAAGTTATTATTGTCACGTCTGTCCGACTAATATTGTCTTCTATTTACAGGTATTTGCTCTGGGCACCAACTGCAGTGGTTGTTTGGGACTTGGAGACCTGCAGAGTACTATTGAACCTCGTAGGATTGACATCCTCTGTGGAAAGAAGATTGTTTCATTAAGCTATGGCACGGGACCACATTTGGTTATCGCCACAGCTGGTAAATCCAGTCAATTTAAGGTTGAAGGATTATTTGCACATTTGACAGTTATCAGTATGTGTACATGAGGTGCTAGTTTGCCTGCTGATCCCTAGATGGAGAGGTTTATGCTTGGGGCCATAATGGCTACAGCCAACTGGGAAATGGGACCACCAACCATGGACTAACCCCAGCTCTGGTCTCCACTAACCTGCTCAGCAAAAGAGTGACTGAGGTCGCCTGTGGCTCCCACCATACCATTGCTCTCACCACTGAGGGAGAGGTAGGCTGGTTGTTTGACACAATATTTCCAAATACCATGTCATTATTTAACCGTGTATCTGGTGATGAGAAGCAGATAAGCACAAAGAAGGAGCATTGAGGATCTTCTCCACAGCAACAGATAGCTGCATCAAAGAAAAAAACCATCAGGCCACAAATTTAGTTTTATGTTGTTTTAGTCAGTGTTTCTGTAAAACCCAGGTGTTTGCATGGGGGTACAACAACTCGGGCCAAGTTGGCTCGGGCTCCACAGCTAACCAGCCTACTCCAAGACGGGTCAGCAGCTGTCTGCAGAACAAAGTGGTTGTCAACATAGCCTGTGGCCAACTCTGCTCCATGGCTGTGCTGGACAATGGGGAGGTATGCTTTTTCAGTGCATTTGGAAAGAATTTAGACCCCTACCTTTACCACGTTTAATGTTACAGCCTTTACATTTTTTTATTACATTTAGGCACTAAAAAAAAGTTTTCACAAAATTGTGTAGTCTTTTAATGTCATTATTTCTTGAAGCATTTTTGCTTTACGGTTGTTTATTTTTATTGTCCCTAATACTTTAGTGGAGTACTCAATAATAAAGTGTCTAAAGCTGTCCTTATGATATGTCTTGCTGGTTTCATGCAGAAAATGACAGCCACTTCTTTGTACTGCTTGTAGACCTACGGTTGGGGATATAATTGTAACGGGCAGCTTGGCCTGGGCAACAACGGGAACCAGCAGACTCCCTGCAGGATTGCTGCCATTCAGGGTGTTAACATTGTGCAGGTAATGTGTTTGTGTGTGTTTGTAAGTGTAGGTGTGTGTGTGAGTGTGAGAGAGAGAGAGTGTGTGTGTGAGAGAGAGAGAGAGTGTGTGTGAGAGAGAGAGTGTGTGAGAGAGAGAGAGAGAGAGAGAGAGAGAGAGAGAGAGAGTGTGTGAGAGAGAGAGAGAGAGAGAGAGAGAGAGAGGGAGAGAGGGAGGGAGGGAGATAAATGCGATCAAAAGTTCTGTCCCTCACAAAATCTACAGGTTTCCTGTGGATATGCACATACATTGGCCCTTACAGATGAGGGACTTGTTTACGCCTGGGGGGCAAACTCTTATGGGCAGCTGGGAACAGGCAACAAGAGTAACCAATCCCTGCCTACACTCATTAACATGGACAAGGAGAGGTGAGTCCTGGACAGGACAGGCCAAAATGCTGGGCCTTTTGAAAGTATTTGTGGAGTGTGTTTATTCCGTGTTTAATTGGTCAGTGTCACAAAGTTGCACCTCTTTACATTCATCTTTTTCTGTTTTCATGTTTCTCACTTTGATGCTGTGTTCCTCTTTATTTTGTTTCTGCTAGGATGGTAGAAGTAGCAGCCTGTCACACAAGCCACACGTCTGCAGCTAAGACCCAGAGTGGTCAGGTCTTTATGTGGGGTCAGTGTCGGGGACAAGCTGTAGCCTGTCCCCACCTTACCCACTTTGGCACAACAGATGATGTGTTTGCCTGCTTTGCTACGCCAGCTGTCACGTGGCACCTCCTTACTGTAGGTAAGAGGGAAAGGAGGATGTGTAGCAGGATAATTATTGAGACTGCCAAAAGCTACCTAGGGAAGTTTTAGGGAATTTCAAGAGAACTTTGCAACGAAAACATTCGTAACACTTGTCCAAACATGTCTGTGTGATACATTCTGTGTACTTAAGGAAGTATCTGCATAAGGAAGTATCTTCTATATATTTTTTTTTTAATGCTTTATGTTATTAAAATGAAAAAGGATACGTGCACAGCTGTCACAACAATAAAACAAAAAGTTTGGCTTGTGTTGTGAGTTTTGACAACTTCCTCTGCTTTTCAGATGGTGATGACTATCTAACGGTTGCACAATCCTTGAAAAGGGAGTTTGACAGCCCAGATATCTCCGACTTAAAATTCTTGGTTGATGGAAAATGCATCCATGTTCACAAAGCCCTCCTAAAAATCAGGTACCCCCGACCTCTGAATCATGGTGGCCTGAGAAACCACTTGTATACTTTAATTGAATTATTGCTGTGGGACTTGGAAACAAAGAGTCAGTCTTAAAATAATATAGTTATCAATTTCAACTTTCTGGTTTCCTTGTTGGCATCTTGAGGAAAAGTTGTTTCCCCATTTAGCTATTTATATACATAGTCATACATGCAAGATTCACATTCTACCATCATTTATTTTTTATTATTTCAGATGTGAGCATTTCCGTGCCCTGCTGAATGAGACAGATGAGGAGTCCATCGAGATCCACCAGTTCTCCTACTTGGTGTACCGCGCCTTCCTAGAGTATCTTTACACTGACACTATCAACCTGCCACCAGAGGATGCCATAGGTCAGCCCGACAAGGGGTGTGGCTCAGTCAGATGAATAATTGACCAGTTCTTGGGTCTCATTTATAAACAAGATGACATTCATGGAAATAGTGCGATTATCACCATTAATATGCCTGCAAATGAGGCCAGAATTGGCTCGCTTTGGCTGTAAAATATAACCATGTTTGGGTATTACAAGGTGGAATCACAAAGCGTGTCCACGTATGCACAATTTTAGTATTAGGACGGCTTCATAATTGAAAGTGTCTTTATACTGTACAGTATGTTTATGCATTGTAACATAATGCAAAATTTTGGCATGTAGCATGAAATTTAATCCTGGTTTTATAAATGAGGGCACGATATCTCATTATTTATGATCATTGCACCTTTTGCTCTTTCTTGTAAGTTGCTTTGGATAAAAGCGTCTTCTAAATGTAAATGTACTAACCACTACTATTGGTCATGTGTTCAGGGTTGCTGGACCTAGCCACATACTACCGTGAAACCAGGCTAAAAAGACTCTGTCAGGAGACAATAAAGAGAGGGATCTCAGAGGAAAATGCTATAACCCTGTTCTCTGCTGCTGTAAAGTATGAGGCCCGGGTAAGCGCACCCACCCACACACACACACACACACACTTGCATGCACACTACTGTTTCGAACCAGCTTTTCTTTTTATGTCAATGCTCTATCTGTATCTATACTCCTCATCACTGATCTTCCAGTCTTCTACATTTTTAGGAGCTGGAGGAGTTTTGCTTCAAGTTCTGCGTCAACCACCTGACTGCTGTTACACAGACCGAGGCCTTTGCTGACATGGACCATGACCTTTTAAAGAACTTCATCAGCAAAGCCAGCCGCTACGGGGCCTTCAAAAATTGACTGCATTGGAATGGGCTTTAAGATAAGAGATGGAAGGTGAGTGGTCAGAACTTCATTGAGAAACATAAAAGCTAACCTGGTCAAATTCTGTTCTTTTGCTGTTAACATACCCTTACCTACCAATCTGAATGACCTAGCGATATAGTGACACCTCAAGCGAAAAACGGAGACCAAACAGGGAAACTACTGAGACTATGGCAAAATAGACACAACAGCAACCCCCACCTATCTGCCAGTATTGTCCTGTTGAACACCTGTGTGTGCGTGTGCGCGAGGATACATTTGTATATGAGAGGTCCCAATTGGAACTCTGCAGTGCAAAGGTGTTTCAAATGGAGGTCTCATGTTCAATTCAAATTGGAAAAAAAATGTTAATCCCAGATTCCATATCAGGGAGAGGAGTGTTCCATATTTGCCTAGATATCAGCAATGATGAAAAGGACAAACATTTAACTTTTTGACCAATCAGAAGTATAAGGGAGTTTCTCCAGGCATGGCATGAGTTGCCCCTTCTCATTGTCCTTAAAGCCTTTCCTAAAATACGTTTTGTTTTACTGGTAGATAACTTCGTAATTCACAATAAATTAAAAGTATTCAAATTTCTACTTGAAACATAAACATTTTGGTTAGAACTTTTTTACTGACTGTTTTACATGACCCATATTAATTGTTATTTTAGTTATTTACAGTGGTCAAATGTTACTGAGTGTTATAGAATACCTTTATGCTTTTGTTATCCAACATTGGTTTTACTGTCATCATATTGAGTAGCATTTACCTGTGTAGATGTGTAACTGTGTGTGCAGCTGGAAGCTTATCTCTTGCTTTTAAAGGAAAGATGACAGATTATCCCATTTGCTGTAATTAATTTCCTGTTGCTGTCACCACATAGTAGAACAATAGTTTCATAATGCTGCAGGTGGTGTTACTTGCAGATGTAGCATGTTTACAGATGTCATCATTTAACGTTTGTCATTTCAAGAATATGCCTCTTGTGTGTACATTTTCCCAAACCTCGCATCAATGAGAGCACTACTAATAGACCAGTGCAATAGCCAACTTCAAATGGAGACTTCTGTGTTGAGCAACCAATAATTTATTACATTTTCTATAAAAATGCTTGTAATCCATTAAAGATGATGATACAGAAAGGTTTAACATTGACATGCCAACTATTGTATGTTTTGATAAATGCTGATGATTTGTATTTGTTTTATAGTTATCCTTTGGTTTTAAGTTAGTAGATGCATTAACATGGAAGTAGGTAATTTAGCCTAAATAGCATGGCAACTGTATTTAAGAAACATCCTATCAACACAAGTCAGCAAACATTAATATTTTTTTCATACGTTTCAGATGGTCAGTTGGCTTTAAATAACGGGACTGTTGTCCCCTGATTCCAGAAGTTAGCCTTTTTTTTTACACTTATGATCTGCTATAATTTGTAAAGTAGGCCTACAAAATCATTGGAATCCCTTGTTAAAGTTGGTCAAGTTAGCTGGTTAAGAAGATAAAGGACTAAATGAAGACTGTATTTTCTGTTGTTTCCTTTTTAATTTAATGCATAGTTCATTTGGGTAGGGAAATTAGAATGTTATAAGGAGCAAAGACACTGTGTCATCAAAGTTTCTGTTAAATTGCAAAATAGTTCTCCCTGGCATCAATGCGGACGTTGCCCAACCACTTGCGGCTATTTCTGTCAAGCGAAATGGCTCTAATCTTTAAAGTGTACAGTAATTCATTTTCATTCATGTGTATTACAAGTCGCATTCAAAGTGCTACCTTTTTGCTAAAATGTCAGAAAATAGTAGGGGGAAAAAAAGATCAAAATAGTAGGCTGAATGCAACATGAAAGATAACAGAATATAACATGTCTTATGAATGGAGAAGCTCAGTCATGGGCCATGTCAATTCGAGAAGATGGATAGCCAGTAATAAGGCTTCAATATTTTTTGTTATTGATTTCCAAGGTTCCTGAAAGCAAATTGTAGAATAGGCCTTTAAGTTCCACACATTCTGAATGCACTGTACAAATTCACTCGATGACCCTTTACACTTGGATTCAGCCTGTAATATGAATGGAATCAGACCTGAAGATTAGGATCAAACAACTCAGCAGGACATGGCATGGAGCCTGGATGAACCCAACATTCCAAATGGTATAACGGCTAAAAACATTGGATTCTCCAGAATAGGCAGCTCGTGAACCTGAACCCATCATGAGCACAAGTTTGTTTACGGGAAGGGACTGGGGATAAGGGAAGAAATGAAAAACACTTTGAAGAATGCAAGCATGCAGAGCTTACAACACAAAGTTCTTCTCTGCTATCTGGCTAGCTCATTCATAACAAAAATCCTGATGTGTTACAGACTGTCAACCAAAAGGTTCCCAATAAAGAGGCCTCTTAAACTTGTAGTTTACATTTATGTGTTTCAGTTTAGTGCTGAAACACCAGCCTGTGACTGAAAAATCACCAACCAGAGAAAGCTTATTTGTTTATTTTAAAATGCCCTTCATGCAATCCCACAGACATGTAAAAGTCCAGATTCCCATTGATGAAAAAAGTTTGGGAGAGAAAACCAGACCTCTGACAATAAATGACAACACAACACCAGGCTTAGGTCTCAATCATGTCTCTCCGCTCTGAAGGCCGGAGGACCATCTTTTATAGGGCACAAGAATGTAAACATAGATAGTGACAGTCAGATAGTAAAAAGAGATTCACAGCTCCCAAACTCCCATGACCACTCTCAGACTAGAGAGTTCATAGTTGGCGCTCTCCTTGTAGTGATGATAAGGGACGTTTACCCAGTACTTTCTCCTGACCACGAACATCTATTAACCCTGACACATAAATACTATCTACTCGTATGAATAGAAAGCTCATCTGAGAACATACTAACTAGTATCCAATGACTAGTTCTATTGATTAGTGAATAATGTAAGCACATAGGAAATCCCAATTTCTTCCACAGCATTCACACAAAGACAAAAAGAAAAAAATGAAATCCAGAAGGATTTCCTGTCACACATATTCCAACAATTTGTCTGTGTTTTTTTTTAGATTCTACAGCTGATAATCTGACCAACCACCCAGTCCCATTGTCTCACTGAAAGCAGACAAAGAGAAAGCGAGAGTTTCAGAGAGACGGTGGAAGGAGTTGCTTCAACTTCTCTCTACTCCTTCTAGACCGGACACTGGCTATGGTTCTGACAGGAAAAACGTATCCCATACCTCAGACTCTTACCCTCTTTAAATGTGTGAGCTATACAATGCCCTTGAGGCAGTTGCAGGAAGAAACAGACGAGAAAGAAAAAAGGGGGGAGGGGCAGGAAACCCAAAGGAGAAACAGAGAACACTCACATTGTCATACACTGAGAGCTGAAGCAGAACACTGAAGTCCCCAACTCTGTTGCTACATACTCTGCTACTAAGATCTACAAAAAGGCCTGGACCACTTCCAAACAAAGTCAAAGAACAGGAGGACTGGCTTAAACCTTTACAAGAGGAGAAAGGAATAAAGCGAACAAGACCATTTGAACATCAACGCAATTTCTCTCTGGACTTTGGAGTTGGCTGGCTGTCTTCAGTTACTGAATGGAAAATGGATCAATTTGTTTGTGACTACTATCTATCTGAGTAAGTACAGCTTCCAATCCAACTTGTGGCGTTGCCAGGCCGGAAGGCAGGAACAGACAGAGGGAGGGGAAGAGGAAGCTGCTGCTTGAGTCACAACACAAGTTAACCCCCAAAACAACATCCAATATCAAGAATGGAGAAGGACAATAGTTGATCATGTGCCATCCTAACTAGTACTACTACAACTTTTGATCAAAAGGTTTGTTTGAAATATATAGACTGTAAGACAGTACTTTCAGACAAGGCATTCTATAATTTGACTGTTTCAATGATCCTTCATGGTAGATTCAGGCTTCAAGGAAATCCTTTCATTGTATAGTTGATACATTCAATCCTTAGTGCTCTCTTATATCCCCCAAAATGCTCAATTCAACGATCCTGACAGACACGTATACACTACTCAGTGCAGAAAACATTACATCCATCCTCTATTCAGACAGTCCAACCTGCACAAAAAACGATGGATTCAAATATCCGCTGTACAGCACAGTTTTCAGCATAGTGTTTGTTATGGGACTAATCACCAATTTAGCAGCCATGTATATCTTCACATGCTCTCTGAAGTTGAGAAATGAAACCACCACGTACATGATCAACTTGGTGGTGTCAGACTTGTTGTTTGTCTTTACACTTCCTCTGAGGGTCTTCTACTTCATCAACCTGGACTGGCCATTTGGCAGAGTGCTCTGTGTTCTCTCTGTTTCAGTGTTCTACACGAACATGTATGGCAGCATTCTTTTCCTCACCTGCATCAATGTAGACCGCTTCCTGGCTATTGTGCACCCCTTGCGCTCACGAGCTGTGAGAACTAAACGCAATGCTAAGATAGTGTGTGTTGCGATGTGGTTGCTGGTTCTGTCTGGCAGTATCCCCGCTGGGTTTATGCTCGAAACAACTTCACCCGACCAGACAACCCGGTACTGCTTTGAGAACTTCTCCTCCACCCAGTGGAAATCCCATCTGTCCAAAATTGTGATCTTCATTGAGACAGTTGGCTTCATCATCCCCCTGCTGCTCAACGTGTTATGTTCTGGCAGGATTCTCCAGACCCTAAGGCGACCACAGGCCATCAGCCGGGGGAGAAAGCTAAATAAAACCAAGATCCTACGTATGCTCGTTGTCCATCTATGCATCTTCTGCTTCTGCTTCATCCCCTACAATGTCAATCTGATATTCTATGCTCTTGTCCGCACCAAAACCCTGAAGGGCTGTTTTGTGGAGTCTGTGGTCAGAACAATCTACCCCATAGCCCTTTGTATTGCTGTGTCCAACTGCTGCTTTGATCCCATTGTCTACTATTTTACTTCAGAAACTATTCAGAACTCCATCAAACGAAAGTCTAAGGTCAGCCAAACCTATGATGTCAAATTCGAGGGCCTGCAGTCGGAACCCAGCTCTAACCTCCGATGTGGCCTGAAGAATCTCAAATCTGCTATTTTCCATGATGAGTCTTCAGTGTGATTAGTCAGTATACTCGGAAAACAAGGTATATAACTCTGGGGTTATGGATATGTCATCGATGACTGAAAATGTGAAAATTTATGGTGAGGGTGCTAAAGAATCAGCTACTGGAGTGATAGTTTCAGTCTCCATCTCAGGGGGGAAAACATGGGCATTAGACCCATCACAGTGTATGCCACTCATTGTTGGACTCCTGTGGACATAATGTGATATTTTTCTAACATCACCATGTGGAATATAACTTCTGAATGTAGAATGTAACTTTTGCAGAAAGGTCACCCATAAAAATAAACTGGAATGCAGTTTGGAAATCCTGTTTCATAGCAATTTCAACAAGTACCCATGTGTTTTTGGGAAGTTGTGTGAACACATGATGTGTATGATGTAGCCCAGTACTATAAAGTGATAGTTATTATTGAATTATATTGAAGAATAGCTTAGCTTTTCCATTGCATCTGTTATGGTGACGATCTTCAACTAAATATGAGACTTCAAATCATGTTTCTGATTATGCCTTGAGGGCATATATTATGCCTCATGTATTTTGTACATTTCAATGCACTGACACAATATATTAAATGTTGCTGTATGCCACATCTTAACTTCATAAATAAAAGTAATGTACTTCTACAGCAACAGCTTCACACAGTATTACAGTAACTGCAATGAGTATTGCTAATGCCTGGATAGAAAGATTGGAGCAATCCTCAATAAAAAAGAAAAGGATAAATTGTTTTGCTACTAATGTCTGCAACTGCGGTGACCAGAGGCAACGCGTGTTCTGTTCCGCAGGAAAACCGTAGCTTCCTGTCTGTGCAGAAGGCAGGGTCAGAAGCACAAGACTGATGAAAAATTCTGTTCTAGGCACAACTTGATGAAGGGCAGGGAATTTCACAGTCATTAAGTAATACATTTAATGAATGCCTAATAAAAAAAAGACAACACGACACACTTGTCATTCCAGTATTGAGCTCATAATTGTGATGTGGTGAAACACACCCCAGTCAAAGCCACAATGGAGCTCTTGTTTCAGCACTTAACCATGCACATGCACAGGCAAGCAACACACCACAGCCACAACAAATGCCACACAAATATTATACCTATATGGCGGCTTGCTGGTATCTTTAATAGTGATCAAAATAGTGATTGTCCTTTTTGTATTACTGTAAACTCAAGCAAACTTGAAGGGGAAGGAACACAGTGAAAACATCAGTAATAAAGTCAGACTGTTTGCTGGATGAAGATTCAGTTCCAGACCAAGTGAGTTTCTTATACAGCAATCAGGTGTGCATAGCTCAAGGTTAGCTGCTAATCGGATGATCAAGATTAATTTCATCTTCCAGTGTCTGAATCATGTAGACCCCATTGTTTAGTTTTTTCAGGTGTTTTTTTTTTTTTTTTCAGGTGTTTTTTTTTTTTTCGATGGCAGCTTTGGACCGACATCAAATAGGCAGGTATAAAGTGGTTATGTGGGTGTGTGATTGTGTAAGTCTGTGGGTTTATGCAAAGTTCTTTACCGTTATGGTAAATGCGTTAAGGTTCGGCATTGCTGCTTACAGAACAGGGTGGAACGGCACAACAGTGAAATAATCCACATGTCTCAGCATGAAACAGACATGATGAAATTCCGATACACCTACAAAATGTGGATTTCCCCTAAATCCACTCTGTTCATTTGACTGGAATCCCCCCATATTCTACTTTGTGTTACTGTTTCTTGGAATACACGAGTATTTCAGTTTCTTCCTTACACCTGTTGCTACATATTTTTGGAATGCATGTGCGTACAAATAGCAAATTCCATCGGACTGTAGGTTAAACAAACTGTCTTTGGTCACCTGAGTGTGTGGCCAACGAATGTATGTTAGTCTAGAGACTATTACGTAACACTGTATGTTGGTTTGAATGTAGGCCTTTGTCTACAACTCACTAATGTGTCCTGAAGTCCTGAAGGCTTTATGCAGTCATTAGGCTGGTCTGTCTTAACATGGTATCCATCTTCACACAGTCTTCATCTTCTGTCTGTCCTTCCTTCAAAGGCAAATAACCAAATAAAAAACACAGCTACACAACCATCTGAATCAACAGCAGGCTGCCCGAGGTCAGGTTCCACACAGGTTCATTGCAGCTGGACTGTTATGTAAGGTTTTAAGTGAAATTCAACATGCTCCAACATTTCATGATGTGTAAGACTGATGGACAGGCCCAAACTACTCGCTCTGGTCACCACACACAAACCATCATGATATCACTAGGACATCCAATTTCATGAACTTCGGGGTTCCCTGCTCTACCTTAAACACCTTAAGGATCAGACGTTTTAAGCTGTCGGCTTGGAACTAAGACACAGGAGAACAGGCTGTGTGAGGGTTCCTGGAAATGCAAACCATACTGCTACAGCTAAAAAGAAAAATACACAGCTGATAATTTAACTCAGCTGAAAATACTGGCCCTCCCTCAATACACAGATAGTTCACAGAAGATCTCTTACAATCCAGTATAATAAAGTACAGAATACAATGGTAGATGGACAATATTTGGAGGAACGTCTTCAGTCAGACATGTTGGGTGGTGCGGAGTTCAGAGTTTAAAGAACATGCAGCCAAGAGACCACACAAGTGTTTTTAATTTAAGATTAGTGTTTGAATGTACAGTTGTACAGTAAAACAGTCAGTGTGACAATGCAATGTGGGTTTCTCTTTGACCGGTCATAAAGGGTGAAAGAGTGCAGACTTTATGCACATGCTCCCTTCTTATTTTCAAGACAATAACGTCTGAGTAGCACCCAGCGGAAATCTTAAGAAACCAAACAGAAAGCTGTCACCTTCAATCAGAAGAGTTTTTGATTTGTTCCAAATCTTGTCTATAAGGACAGAATAAGTTCCTTGTACATGTGGACAAACTGTAGCTGTTAATCAGCCTCAAGATGGCAGTAGAGTGCAGTAGAACAATAGAGTGCTTGAGAACTGTTGAGGGGGATCAGTAGAGAGGTGTTAAATTTATGATTTGAGTATTCTATCCAACCCAAACGAGCAAATAAATTTGCAGACCATAAGTTACATGTCAATTGAGCAGTCGATTTAAAAAAAATGCTAGCGTTGTACTAGATAATATCATGGAAATTAACCATCAAATGCACTTTGCTATTTCTTTTTCAGGCATGGGTAAACTCAATGTGAATGTGAAAATAATCATATACCATTTTTAATCATTCATTTGAGCATTTCTCTCAAATTGAGAGAGGGCAAAAACATACATGCGGTTCTATATATAGCAGTTATTGTAGTGAAAGGACGTATAACAGAAATATAGGAATAGGGACAGGGATAGATAGATGGAGAAGTGGGTGGTAGGGATAGGGATAGTCCCATCCTCATGAAGGCTTTTGTGTTGTAGAAAGGGAGGCACTTCCTTACTAATAAGCCCTTCGCCTCCATTTTTGGTTAGTCCCTTATGAATTGATACACTGTTATTTAGTAAACCATGTTTGAGTTAAACAGAAGTGTGTGCAACATGCATGCAATACTAGAAATAGTTTGGCGATCATTAAACTTTGAGGGCTCCACAGAACTGAACATACAAGCATTGATGGCAACAGTGGCATGATATTACAACATACTGTTGAAATATCAATCTCTGCTTGTATTTTCAAAGCTAATCTCCATTCCCAGACATACCCTTTACATTAGCACGATTATAACATGGTTAATCTCAACCAACGATAAGTTATCTAATCATACCATATTAACTAAAATCAATGCAAAATACGAGGTCATGAGAGTGCTTGTTATGAGTGAAGGTAGAGTGGCCAATCAAGTTATCGTGACCATCCAACGTTGTGGAAATTGGCTCTGCTGTACAAATAAATCAACACAAAAAATAAAAACACACATACACTTCAATACCTAGATAATGAATAGTTATTTACAAACAGATTGAAATGTGTATACAAAACATTTGCTAATATGGTCAAATATCCATGATCATACACAATTCATGCTGTAAATCGAAAGCATACATTAATAAACTATTATTAGGTCTTTTGAATCTGAATGGGTTTTATGAAAGAAAAAGGCTTGCTTTACACAAGGATTTTTTTTGCATTTACAGTATTTTTTATGTATTTTTTGTGATTTTCCCCCCAGTGTTTTAAGGCAAGCATAAGCCATGAATACAACACAGAGACGCCTAACAGCACCAAAAAATCACAAAACATGGAGTCCATGGAGAAAAGAAAACACTGTTTTAACAAGATATATAGTTACACGACATTGTTTGGATTGGTCCTTCTATTTTTCACCTCAACTAACAGAGACAAATATCAGCTTTCTGAAAACATGGTTGTGCACTCCACAGTAAAAAGTATCTGAAGTGGTTCAGACAAAGTGTGCCTCCTGATGAACATAGTACCGTTAATTATCCTGCCTTTATTGTGCTGTAATGTGATGTTCTCTTGTGCTGTACACTGACACATAATCGTCCCTTTTGTAGCCAAATCCCTGTCCCTTGCTTCTTTCTCTCACGCTTCACTCCGTCAGTAAGGGTACTGCTTTTGCTTTTTCCCAGCAAAACAGGACAGCCAGGTACATAGCAGCATGGCTGCCGCCGCCCCAGCCCCAGTGCAGTAGTATGCCCAGCCAATCTGACAGGAACCTTGAGAGCAAAACAGGAAACAGGGTTACATTAGTACATCTCACAGTTTTGGTACCTTGGCATGGCCACCTTCAGGTCTTAGACAACCTGTAGGAGGCAGGCCTTGACCAAATATTTGGAGAGGCACTCACTCTCTATCTCAAAATCTATCCTTCTCCAGCATATCTGCTTTATTGATACCACAGAGTATTGCTAGAATTTTTTTATAGACATTGATCACAAATCAGAGGGGAGTCAAGTTTTCAAAAAATGTGTGTCAATAATCATTGTCACCCTAAAATCTTTACAAAATATAGCATACAGGTAATTTAAGATTGAGTCCACAATATATCTGTGTTATAAACAAACTGGTTGGTTCTTCTCCCATTGCATGCTGGGAGTTTCATGGGAGAGCCTCCCAGTGTCTCAGTACTGATGAAGCTAGTTGCACAGGTTCAAAATAAAGTGGCCTGATGGTCAACATCCACCTTCCATTAACTAGCATCTAATATAAAGCGAACAACACAGCATTGTACCACAACTAGCTCACACACACAGCAAAGTACAAAATACCACATTATTAAATGGAAGTCTTTGAGTTAAAGTATGTATCCCCTGCTGTTGTCTTTTAACTTACCCAGTTTAAACTGGTCTGAGCTGTTGTTACAGGTCTGTCGGACCTCTTCACTGTCCCAGCCTAGGGGGAAGAGGGCACAGCCAGATCCTATTAGCAGTCCTGAACACAGCAACAAGGGAGGAGTTAGTGATCATTATTGGGAAACACACACATCAGGGATTGTTTTCAATGTATTGTTTATTTTATTACTATGTGTATAGCGCTGAATCCAAAGAGAAGAAGTACATTTACAGATTGATGGCATAGAGCTGGTTTTCATATGTATTGTATTGATTGTATAATTGAAAACACATACACTTACAAAGAGACAGACTATGGACTATGGGTACTGACTGTATCTGACAGGTGACTTTACATTACAGGTGTCCATTCTATAAATAATCAGACATTTGATGTTTGCAAATGATGTGAGGCCTGTGAGGGCTTCTGAGAAAGTATGTCTCATTTACAATGCAAAATCAGAGTAGACAAGGATCTTCAGATGTTCCTTCCCCTGCTCCTAAATCCTTATCATCAACTGCCTGCAAGAGTCATCTGTTAAATAAAGTTTAAACACAAAGTGGAGTGACTGTGTGGCCTTCAGAACATCATACAACTATCTTCCATAGAGAAATACATGTACAGAGAGTTTGAAAGTGGGAAGCATTCTCGGCAGGACCCGTAATGTATTCATAATAAATATTAAACCAAATCTGAAATTCTCTTTCATGTGTTGAGAAACGCAGACATACTGCGGCGTGACATCCTTTTAGTTTACTTGAAGAACTCAAGGTACTTCATCAACAGCTAGAATAAAAGGTTCTACAGTTAAATCACAAAAAATGTGGCCATGTTTTGGAATTCAGAATCACCTTTGATTTGCTAGTTTGTTGGACTGTTTCAGGTCAAAAAGTCCAATTTGTACAAATATGAAACTAGTCTCAATCGTACTTTGGATTTAGTTTCCATAACAGCGGACAAAATAAAGATATAAAATAATAAATATACAAAAGAGAACGTGAGATGGGGGGGGGTAGGGGTCAGAAGGGAAAGAGGATAAACAGAAAAGAGAGTCATAAATCTTTTATCAATGCTTTAGAAAAAGAGTTGCCTAAATGTACTTTATGGCTGAATGAAGAATGAATTTTAGCTATTTGCTTTTCTATCTGACCTTTCATGTCCCTGCCTTCCTTCACATCTGGGCGTGTATATACCTTTTGTCTACTATTCCTACTCCACATCAATAGCGAAAGAAAATCCTGCCCTCTTCTATGTTCCACACAATACCATTCAAGGTTATCATTCAAAAGTCCAAGAGGTGTCAAAGAAAGAGAAAGAGGTAGATAGAGATAAAGGATAGAGAATGGATAGAGAATGGACGGAGCAGGATAGAGAATGGCTGGAGTCTGTCTGGGACATGAATGGCTCATGTAAATGCCAGGGGGACATTCAGTGACACGTTCCCTTTGGAAATGAAAACTGCAGAGAGGCAGGGAGCTGTAAAAACAGACCACAGGGAGCAGGATAGGAGCTGTCATCACTAAACCAACATCCTGGACAGGCTATAGACACTGTTCCTCCTGTGGACAACACAAATGGAGTCACACATGCTGAGGGGAGTGGAACACACAAACACCATTCTAACACTACATTAGGTTGTGACACTGACACAGAACAATTTATAGTTTGAAAATGTGTAACGTAAATTGGGCAAATAAAGTATCAGTTTTGGAAAAGTGTGTCTTTATAGTCCCAGGAAAAAGAATCAAGGGACACCTTTCTGGAATTCTACTTGCGGTTATACACCCAGTATGAAGTCCGGCCATAATCCCATACGCACTCTCCACCCATCTCCGATGCATCAAAGTTTACATCAAATGTAGAGAAAGGTCAGGGCCATGTTGGCATTTGAATCCTTGAAATATGTGCTTCAGTGTCCAGGGCCATGATCACTATCAAAGACTAAATATTTTGAGCACCTCCCAACTTTTGATTTAATGGTTTAGCACACTGCAGTCTAGGATGCTGCTGCACTCCCTTTTCAGGATCTACATTTTAGCACCACACCATGCATACTGCTTAGGTTACTGCTATTTATATAATATATAGTTCTCTTTTTTAACAGAATCAACATAGTTTAGAGGGCGCTAACTCAGCACTGGTCTTATTGATGAAATGTGCTCCAGTCAATCCCACTCAAAGCAGGCAGATCTTGAAGCTGCTGAAGAGATGGGGGGGGGGGAACACAGATGGGATTTAAGAGTAGGTTGGAAGATAAACATTATTGTTTCAGGGTGCAATAGCTGGATTCCAACTTTTTAACTTACTATAGTAGTCTTGCGTTACCAAAGATAGTTCCCTTAGGATACCTCACTGAAAGCTCCAAAAGTGTATCTGAAGAAGAGGTATTTTGCACTGGACTGTGTTTCCATGGGATGAATACACTCCTGTGACACAGCTCAATGTGTTCCATGTCCCCCCGTCAGGCCTCTTTCCACTACTGACCCCTCCTTCCACTGGCCTCAGTCCTAATTAGAAGCTTTTGTTGAATTGATCTGTTTTCAGCACATTTGTTCCTGCCAATAGCTTGTTCATCAAACTAAGTAATGTATTTATTATGCCCAGATCATTTTGTCATTAATGGGAACATCAGTTAAAAGAGAGAAATATACCTCAGGTTCACAAGAGATTAAGTAAGCTTAGTCAATTTTTAAGGATTTAATGAATAGAGAAAGGTGAAAATGGATAACATGTCAGTCTTTTTTTTAAAGAGACAAATTATACAAACTTTCTAAAAGTGTATATTATCTATTTGCTTGCCTTATACACAAAAGGTCTTAATGATCATAAAAAATTCCAAAAGAACATTGGCCGGGTTTCCCATATTCGTTAACAAGCTCTTAACGCTAAGATTCTAAGAGCGCTGTAGAATGCTCTTAGAACGTTCCTAAGAAGACCTCAGCGTTAAGAGCTTCTTAGAGAATCTGGGAAACCCGGCCATTGTCTGTCAATGTGATCCTCTTCACAGAAGAGTGGAGAGGCTTTACAGTGAGTATCAGCTTCCTGCTCAAAGGCTTACACCTCTGTGTGATTTCAACTAGGTTCTCCCTACTGTTGTCCTTGCTCAACCAGTTTCTAAATTGGGCCTCCTTCGCCCCTTTGTCTGGACAAGAGGAGTAAAAAGGAAACAAGGAAATGCTTAAATAGGAGGGGGGGGGGGGGGAATGAGGCACAGCCTGTGCAATTCTTTTTTTGTCCTGTCTCAGACATTTTCACTCCCCAAACGTTCCCCTGATAGAGTAGACACACCCCCAAGCTGGTGAAACACACCCCCAAGCTGGTGAATTCCAAGGTACGACAAAGGGTAGCCACAAGTGAGTTGAATTCACATGATGTGACCAACTAAGATCTCATAAAATCATTGGATCTCATTATTTTAACACTTGGGGTATTCTCGGTATTCTCATTGCTACTGGAGAAGTCTTTCTCTTGACAGTTGTAACTCCAAGTCATTCACTGCTTTGTCTTCAACCGATGCAGAATTATGTCAGATCAACATATTTTCCCATGACCTTCTAAACCAAATGGGAACTAATGAGAGCTGCATTAGTGGGAAGGACAGGAGAAGCAGGCAGAACAGTGTGAGGGACAGAGTTATGTCATTACCAGAAGTGTTCCAGTCTTCCTGGTTACATTCAACCATTTGTGTTCATGTGTTTGGTTTCTTTCTGATCCAAAGATCAGAAAAGGCTTAATGGGTTTGGCCGTCATTTGCAGTCCCTGGTTGTTCAAAAGAAGAACAGGCCTATAAATAAATACAAATATGTGGTTGAGAATGAAGAATATCATGAATGGCTGAGAATTATGGTTCTTTGGGCTTCCTCTGAATGAGCATCGCAAATCATCCCCTTCAAAGTGTTTTTGTTTTATTGTTTTATTATAAAAGTGTTTCTTCTCCTTGTAAGCCATAAAAATATTAATAAGATCAGAAATCCCGGTTTGCTGACCATCTTTTCTTCACTGGTCTCATAGTCTCCCCCCTGCCCCCCACCATTAAAATCAATGGTGATGTATGAGCTGCAGAAACAGGGAGACACCAAGCTTAAAAAGTAGCCTGTTAACTGTAATAGTTCAGAAGGTAAGAGGTGAGCTTGGCGAGTTTCTGAGTGACAGTGATACATTATTTTACTGGGAAGCACTTACACACTTGAGACAGTTTAATAAAAGCCACCAAAATCTGTCCTGCATTGAGGCTGCTTCACTTCATCACTGAGAAAAGGAAAGTATTACACAGCTGAGTTGGGTCAATGACTAGCCAGTCTTGTTGATTTCTTACACCACACCATATTTTCTGTAGCTCTATTAGCCATAAACTCAATCTGCCACAACCTCCAGTCTGTCAGTGTCGAATATTATGGTCTCATTATTATAAACACAATCCCTACTGTGTAAACACTACAGAGAAATGCCAACCTGAAGCCGTATCTTTAATAGGGGAAATATATATTTGAAAACACCCATAGGAAGTAGATAAGGGTGGAGAGGGGATTCTTAACATGTAGGAAGAGGGGGATTACAATAGAAATGAGTGGAACAAAAAAGAGCTACATCAAATGAAAAGAGAACAAATATATCCCTTTGGTGATTCAATGATTATCACCCTCAAATTTCTGTGTTCCTTTATGAACTCCTCTCTTCTTTTGTTGGTAAGCCAAAGCTAAAAAAAACATTTGCTTTCAGACTCAGTTTGTAGAAGATGTTTGACCATAAACAATAGAGACAGTGTCTCACCACATCTTCATTAATCTGGATGGCATACTACTACACTATTTATATCTTCACATAAAATATGGAATGAAACTCAGTCATGGTGATCTTGGCATTTAAAGCTGTGAGCTGAACTTCACAACTGCAGGCCATAACTGCTGTAGCTTTTTTTCAAGAACTTTGACTTTTTGGAAAATGACGTTTTCATCCTCTTCAGGACAGTCCAGCTGCCCTGGTCAACCCTGCTCTACTCTGCTCATTTTTCTTATTGTTCATTTTTTTGTTGATTATAGTTTTTTTTATTACTGTTTCTTTGTCATTTGCCTGAATAAACAAAAGGTACATTTTGGTACACACATGATGGGAGAGGGGCCGTGAAGGTGTAAAAAAGGGATCTGGGGGCCTTCCTCTCTTGCGCTGTGATGCAGACATTGTAAATCAGAATCTGAACAATCCAGCCTATAGAGGCATGGTGCATTTGTATGTGTCAGTGTAAGTACATTTAAATACAAAAGACACACCTCTCTATCCCATCAGTTGGTGTTGGATCAAGACTCCTGTGTCTGTGTGGAGGATGGCTTTTTTAACTCTAAACACACACACAAACACAGCCCCGTTGGGGCAAATCTGTGTCATCTACCTCACAACTGCTATCCAGATGAGTGGGTTTGAGCTCAGCTTCAACTCACTGAGATTCAGTAGGGATACCTTTGTCTGGCCCTTATCAATGAGGGATTTCTGGGTCTGGCCTGAGCCTGTAGGAAATATGAGTCTGGGCTGCCCTGGCCTGTCCCAAGGACAGATGAGGCAATGGTGCTGGGTCTAAAGCCCTAGCAAATACCTGCTACTGTCTGGTATAATAGTGTTGGATCACAGTCAACATTCCTGCTGGTTATAGTGGAGGGAGCGCATTTCTGTAGCCCAAGCCGGGGAAATGGCCAACATTAACAATCCTAAATGTTTAAATATCCAGATTTTCCAGATATTTGTATAATTTAGCAGCAGGTACTGTTGTAAAACACACGTTAACAGCCAATTTCCATTGTGTTTCCATGTGTCTGTCTGCCATCCTTGCATGTTGACAGTTTCTGAATGAATAACCAACCCTCTACACATGAATCAAAGCACCACGTCACACAATACAATGCCCTCGACCAACGAATGATCTCCCCAGCCATGGACCTAAAGATTAGCTCATTATCACAAGGTGTTCTGATAAAGGACGCAGTAAAATGATCTGCATGCTTGGCCCAAGCACAACACAGCCTTCTCTAAAAGGGGGCATGGAAAGGTTAGTGGAATATGACATAGAGGCAGGTACCTGGCTTGAATAGGGACACACTGTCTTGGGCTCTCTCAGCTTAAATCTTAAGTAAACATACAGTATGCATGAGGATCTGAGCTAAAGACACCAGCTCCACTAGGAGGTACAGGGGTCTGAGATGGAGAGCAGATGTGCGCGGCTCACCTGCAGTGACAAGTGTAGAGCTGTCAACAGCTCAGGGGAGGATGAAGATCTCTACTACCACATCAATAAGCTCCTCAGCCTCAGCCAGGGCCCAAGGTGCGATGCCTTGTAGTCTCTGTCTGAAGGCCCCACCCTACTGACATTGCAGATCCGTGGGTGGTTTGAGTTCAGGACCAGCAAGATGAGGAAAGGGAAAGGGACTGAGCCTTGGATAGTAAGCCCAGAGGCAAGAAAGCTCAGCACAGGTGTCTGGCTGGTTCAGCTGTTTTTCTGTGAGCTCATGGAGAGAAGAACTGTGTCAAACTATCAATGTTATAGTAGATGCCACTGGTTATTAATCTTTCAAAATCGTGTCATCTGGGATGTGTTTTGGATAAACTGCTACCTGGATGTTTCTGCTATCTATTTGACAAGATCTACTGTCTGTAAGCTTTCTGCACTTTTCAGCCCCAAAACGTTTGAACCGTAAAAGATAAACAGGGAATTCTAAAAAATAGTTGAAAAGAGTACACAGCAGCCTTTTGTCGTGAGAGAAATGCTTAAACCTGGATGGGTATTCACATCCTCCCCTCAACACATCTGGTTTTGTCATCAGAATACTGTCATTTAGAATAATACACTGTCCGACTTCTTTTAAAGTTTTTGATATTTTCATTTGAGCTTGTTTTTTTTTTTATCTACGGACTCTTTTTTTCATAAAATCACACACTCTGAATTCCAAACTCTTGGAGTAAAGGGTCATATGAATATTTAATCAAAATTATCCTCTTCATGAATCATAACTATATTTGTGCCACAAAAATCAAGACACCAATGCCATGTTGAAATGAAGGTAAACACGGAAAGCACATGAAGGAAGAGAAGAAAGTGACACTGATTCCCCCTTTACAAGACCAATGATGTGGCTTTAAAAGAGAGAGAAGAGCGAGCTAATGAAGGGTAGTCCACATTCTTGCTTTTTTCACTGCATGAATAATGGAGAAGCCATATTTAACAGTGTAACCTGATGACCTTAGCCGAAAGAAAGACAGACAGACAGCTACAGGAGAAAGACAGAAAGACAGACAGCTACAGGAGAAAAACAGACAGACAGCTACAGGAGAAAGACAGAAAGACAGACAGACAGCTACAGGAGAAAGACAGAAAGACAGACAGACAGCTACAGGAGAAACTCAAGCCATAATGGACATCAACTACTGATGTCACAGCAGGCACATTTTATGCTGTTTGTGTTTTTCACCACTCCTCCTTCCTGTTAAAAGACAGACGGGAGTCTGTCCAATCAGGAGGGTCCGTCTTCTGCTAGATAGGCCCTACCTTTTCCGTCAGAAGTTAATGTCGTTGTGTTTTCCTATTTGCCGTTGTGTTTTCCTATTCGCCGTTGGGTTTTACTATTCGCATTGTGTTTTGCTATTTGCCGTTGTGTTTTGCAGTTCAGGGCCACCGTACTTTTTGCTTTAAAGTGTCTTTAGATGATGGCTTTGCAGTTATTGTGCAAATATACAGGACATGCACCCTTTGACCTAAGTGAACCTAGCCTGCATCTGTCATGGTGGGTGACCTTTGACTCATAAGAAACTTCTCATTTTGGGACAGCAGAAGCCACTCTTTTCAACTCTTTTTAAGCTAATGTATACAGCTCTCTTCCCAGTGGGGGCTTTAAGGGCTCTTTATTTGAAATGTCAGTGAAAAGTATAGCCCACTCAAACTGGCAGCACAAGGAACGTCTGTGGTTACTATCTAATGGTGAGGCATATTATTATCAAGCTCTTACATGTTCCAAGTAAGAGCCTGAATGGACATTAAGTTTCTGCTATGCCAGGTCAGGGATGCAGTTGTGTTTAGGAAATGGCATCAACATCCACTTCGGCTCCATTACCTCTCAGTAATTTCCCCACTAAACCCATTTAATGCAGACAAATAATCTACTTTGAGAGCTGGATGTAGGATGGCCTGGCCTCACCTCTTATCTTGAGTGTCTGGAAGTTGAAGGTTTCACTTGCGTTTCTCTGTAAAGAGGTTTCAAGGGTGTGAAAAAAAAGTGTTATATTATGAATCATCCTTCACCATATTTTTAACAAGTGCATGTTGACAAAAAAAATTGTACCGGCCTGAACAGACTGGCCCCTACAGTGAGGGTAAACATGTCATATCAGTAAACATGTCAGGCTGGGCCAGGCCCAGAAAGACTACTGAAAGACTCCCTTTGGGCTGAATATACGTGGCTACGAATGGTCCATTCTAGCCAACATTGTTATTTTGTTAAAGAAAGTAAAAGCGTTTCAGGGGAACACAAGTGTCAGGGAGACACAAAAGCAGACTGCCTATAAAAGGTCAGCACGTAAAATCTGAGGGCTGATGTGATTTGCTGATGTTCCTCATCTCTCCCTCATACCCACCCAGACAGCAGCTCAAGAGATAAACCAGAACATGTACAACTTAGGAAAAAATCAATTGAAGTAAAAAATCACACAGACTAGCAGTTAAAACATAGATACATCATCAACCTTACCATCATCCTCAACTAACCTTCTCTGTAATAACATTTTAAAAAGCTGTCTATAATTGATAAACACATTCAGAAGACTGCATCAATAGAGCTACACAAGGCTGTACACATTTATGGTATCAGCTTATCTTATTCCATCCTGTTTACCGAGTGCTGGCTGGCTAGTTCTGAGCTGCACTTGATGTTAAGCCTTTTTTGTAGTCATGAAATATGTACAGTATACTGTATATATCTGGGAAGCGTTAGCCTAAATATTTTTCTTTGGTGAGCCACGCCAGAGTCAGTATTCTCATGGACTGAAACAGTGTTCATTTGGGCGACACCACTTAACCTTCACAGACAAAATAAGGCACCAGGGTATATAATGGCATCTATTATGGATCTTAACCTTAAATAATTCCAGTTCTTGGCTGTTAATCAAAGCGCTCTCTCTCTCTCTTATCAACTGACCAAAACATTTACAGAGCTCTGCGGAAACTCCTCGTGAGCCAACCCAACTAATGACCAGCTGGAAGAAGAAGGAAGAGACACAGAACAATAATGCTAGAAAAGACACTGACAGCATCTCCACACCCACTGCCATTGACACTCTATTGGTTAGCCTGCAGCCAAACCTCTTTTAAAAACAAATGACATACTGCACACATTTCTTTATTTATAAATCCACCTTATGGTTTGATATAGCCAAAACGTATTTGATAATAAGGAGAAAATAAATCCTACAGATATTATGAGACTAATGTGACTGTGTATTGTTAAGACCTGTTTTAATCCAGAGGGTCCTGCTGCTATAGAGACATCAGATGTAATATCTTGCTCTCGAATAAAACTATTATAAAAACATTTTATGACAGGTAAATGGGATTTTCTTATTCTACTCCTTTCAATCTCAATGACATAATTTCCTTTCTTGCTGATGCTGATTTCAAGGCTTCAGTAACAATGGTGACTAGACAAGCTTTCTGGAAAAGTCTAAACCCGTTTTACAATCCACAGCAGGCGACACATTTTAGCAGTAAAAACAATGACTTAACACCAGAACAGACTGAAATAACTTCCTGTCTATACTAAAATTTTCCAGACTTCCTGTTTGGCAAAGTTAAGTCCCTGCTGAAGCTGGGCTATCCATCCTGTATTCTCTCTCTCCCTCCCTTTATTTTTCTCTCTTTGTTACTGTCCAGGTCCAGCCCTCGGGTCACTGAGCACTATCCCAATCTTTTTCTTTCCATCCTGCCACACCATCCAGACGTGTGCACAGCCATAAAGTGGAGATGTCAAGGGGAGTTGCCAGACGGACATGGGTGGAATAGAGGGAATGTGAACAAAGAACAGGGTCAACAAAGACTGAAATAGTGAGTTACAGATATGGTGTAAAATAAATAATACAATATAGTATATCCACAAATAATGGGGAATGGAGTTGATAAAGACGAGGGAAACAAAGCAAGAGTAATACGGTGTTGGAACATGAACATAATCCAGTCCTGCTCTGCCAGTGGTCCATTCCCCTCAGGCTACTGACAAGACAACCAGGGAACAACACATTGCTACCATGGCACGTTGCCACTTTGTATTATGTGAAAATAAGGATATTAGAACTCTAGATAAGGGATAAAGACACTTTGGTTTTTGATACATTTTTAACAGACGGTTGTTACAGTAGCCCAAAATGAGCATATTCAATGTGTGAATGGGGTGGACTGCAGTCTTTTTGATCAATCACCTTAGACAATGATCTACTTTGTATTCATCACTCAGGATATTACCCTTTATTGAAGATCTGGATCGCCTTCTATGAATGACTATCTAAGGGAGTGAACCCCGTAGTTGCCATGGGTCACATGGTTTGAATATTCCTTGGTAAATGGTAAAATGATTCAAATCTGTCTATTCCTTATTCAGAGGGATCTAATGATTTTTTTGCAGTACCAAAGGATTTCTGTTGGTTACCGAGGAAGAGGAGTCACACAATGTGCTGGTATCAATCCAGATGGCAGAAGGACAAAGATCCTGGCTGTGACAGTATGGCTCTTTAGGTCTGCCAGCAAGGTGCCCCCAGCACCTCCATGCCAACATGTTCACAATTTACTGCTTATCTGGATGGCAGTAACATTTTCAGCTACAGTGGCAGAGAGGGATTCATTACAAGAAGACCAAAAGGAAATATGTTGTCTGGGAGGTTTTGATAGATTGACCATAAAACCAGACATGACAACAGATTGGAGGTCACCTCAGAGAGAACAAGAAAGACACTTAACTAATGGTTTCATCTGCTATGGTACACTGCTGAAAGAAGCCATTATGTGCCATGTGAGTTTGAGATGAGTGAATGGAAGATATGTTAATGGTCATGGTCTTACTGAGTCAGACACTCTTCATTTGCACACAACAATAGAAGAGAAAGAAGCACAAAGGACACAAGCCAGCACTCGGATGATTAACTACAGGACACACCAAGATGCACACTCACACTCTTATTACTTGTCTAACTCTGAACCTCAATCATTGATTATCTGTCCCCATAAATTGTGGAGATTGCATCTTAGCTCTGTCCCCATCTTCCGGTCCCTCAGTGATTTTGGCACTAGAAATTAGATTGCTTCAGCAACATTGTGGATGTTCTCTCTAAAAGGACACTGCATTCCTTAATCTCCTTTGTCTTGTGCTGTTCTCTTC
This sequence comes from Hypomesus transpacificus, assembly GCF_021917145.1. NCBI lineage: Eukaryota > Metazoa > Chordata > Actinopteri > Osmeriformes > Osmeridae > Hypomesus > Hypomesus transpacificus. The sequence continues at coordinate 14,142,900 of NC_061074.1, read as the reverse complement.
CACTCTCTCCTTCTATCACTCTCTTCTTTTTCCTGTCAGGCCCTTTTCACCCTGCAGCCTTTTGGTTAGACAGAGGAGACAATAAACCACACAGCACTGAGAGCTGCTGAACTGTGTTACCACCAATAACCCTCTTCAGAATGTGCCTGGAACAACACTGCCATTTAGATCAAGATTATTCAGCATTCGGAGATATGAATGTTGGCCTTCTGTCTCTTCTTGCCTCACTCTGTCTCTCTCCCTTTATCTATCACTCTCCTTCACTGTACTGTGTATATACACGGTAGAAAATATATGTCGTGATGGTCTCCTCTTCAAAATACATCAATACGTCTGACTCACCTCCAACAAACTGGATTCCACCAGCCACGCGACCAATGGTTCTGGAGATGAGGTCAGAGATGCAGCAGCCCATGAGGGCAGTAAGGGCCACCAAAAGCAGCAGGCCACACCCCACACCTGTCACAATAGTACAGATCCTCCACTCCAGACTAGGGATGCCCTGGAAGGAGGCATAGCGCCCACACTGCTCCAACATCACCGTGGCCTGCATCTCCTCGTCCCTCACTGGGTAGGAGCAGCGTCGGAATGTGCCAAAGGACACGGGCTTGTCCATCTGAGAACCCAGCAGCCAGTATGGCATGAAAAAGCCGACACAGGAGGCCGCAGCACACAGGAGGGACAGAAGGGTCCATATGAAACCTGCACATGTCAGGCTAGAAGCCATAGTAGCCACTCTTACAGATCTAGTAACAGTAGTCTTGATAGTCTTCACTGAGTTCAACTCCGTTTCTTGATGCTGTTGGAACTGAATATGAGCAGAAGGCTCATTTTATCAGTGACTGTCCCCTGAAAGATAGAATGAGTGCCATTATTATTGCAGGAACTGTCAGATTAAACAGGAGTTGATACAAAGTGGAAGAACATATTCTATGCAGGAACACTAGGACATGGAACAAAGAAATGTTCTCGCCATACATGTGTCTATTTAATTAAACAAAATATGAAGTAATTACTCTTATTACTACTATTCATATCAACAACGCAAAGACGTCAAATATTGAGGGTTGTTTGATGCATTTAAAATAAAAAGCTATATTATGCGACAGAAATGGTTAAAAGTGTTTGCAGGCAAGTTTGTACAGCCCAAGCAATATTCAGTGGGACAAGTGATCTCTGGCATGCGTGCACTAAGGAGACGGTGCGTGGCTTGATGACATTGTGGCGCTTAAGCAGCATCTTGTTTGTGACATAGAAAATACATAAATATAACTTACATTATGACAGGATCCCAATTAACGCTTGATTGAATTAATCCATATATCTTCATTTCTATTTACGGAACAGGCATAAAAACGCCGAAACAAACTTTTCTGGACGAAAATGGTTGTCAGATCATCACCAACAGCCATGAACAAAAGTTATGATTGGGAGACTACTGCAAAGAGGCAAGGCAAAAGTAGGCTGACTGTAACTGGCGAATGCTCAACGCTGGCAAATCATCTGACACAGTTGCGAATCGACATTCCTGCTTGAGCTGGTGTGGAAGACTGGGGCGTGAGTTGTCTGTGAGGCGCACTAGTCGCAGGGGGACCATCAATCAAACAACCCCCAGTCCCCATCTCTAGTTTATTACACCATTTCAGAGCCTACTCTCTACTGTTCGTAGCATAACCAGTGTCATTTGAATTGAAGAGCGAATCAAAATTGAAGAGGCAAGAGTCAGCCAATTTGAGAGAAGACTGATCATCATTATTAGCATCATCCTTAACAAATGTGTCTGCCTTTTACAAAACTAGCACTAGTGTGTAGTGACGAATACAAGCACATTACGCATACACATTTAAAGTGAATAATACCTAAATGGGTCATGGTGTGTTTACGAAATACAAGTCGGAACAGATTCGTTTCTGTTTTGTTTCTCTTGCATCCGTACCAGTTATTACCGGTGCACACAACATCCTAGTTGTAATCAAGTAGACGTGGAAGAATTGTGTTAACGGTGAAAAGACAATGGAAATTCCAACTGACGCTGGCAGTATTACACAAAACAGTAATGTGGTTACACAACCCAACAACCCACTTTCTAGGAAACTTAATAAAATGTTGGATACCAGGCTCGACAATGACAAGGTGAGTTAATAAAGAAGCTAGCCCATCTATGGCTTAAGTCTAGCTAGGCTAGCCAAGCTAGCTACTTCAACATGATGGGCTACTGTCGTTGATTGTCTTGGCGATATACTACTTAACTGTACTGCACAAATGTTAGCTATTGATGTCAAGTTTAGCACTTTCAGATAAAGGTACGTCGGTCCTGGTAAACTCCCTAAGGATATACCTAGACCAACTAGCTAGTGTTAGCCTATATAGCTCTGAATATATTGACACCTGTATCATTTGTCATCTGTTTTGTAGGAAATGCTGGAAGCTTTGAAAGCACTGTCTGTCTTTTTCACGGAGAACAGTTTGCGGACAAGGAGAAATCTACGCGGTGACATTGAAAGACGAAGCTTGTCCATTAACGAAGACTTTGCACGGATGTTCAAAGATGTAAACGAGGTAGCTAGCATAGCTCACCTAAGACCAAGTCCGTGTAATAGTTTTGCTTTAATCCGTTATCAATATGAGAAGCAAGGCTTAATAAGCCTTAAACATCTTAGTATTGTATTACATGTAAAATAATATATAGATTTATTGCAGCTTAGTTCTAGTATAATGTATGCATGATTCACCATGCAATTATGTATTTATGTTTTGTTTCTCCTTAGGAACTAGAAAGTGTGCATGAAGATGTCCAAGCCATGAGCTCATGTTGTGAAGAGATGACTAATAGATTAAAGGTAGACCAACTCAAATATGTCAAAAGTACAAAAATATAGATTTTAGTATTTTTAGGCCTAATTCAAAAATTACTTTTTTTATTCTTACAACAGGCTGCCAAAGTGCAAACCCAAGACCTAATTGTGAAAACCAACAAATTACAGGGAGAAAAGTGAGTTGATCCTCATTCTACATTTGAGTGTAGGTTTATGTTTGTGTGTGTGTCTCATCCCATATCTGTTGTTGTAGTTTGTGTTTTATAGACTTTGGACAACACCAGTGACCAACTAAACCAGTTAATAAGCATCTTTCCAAAGTACACTTAATTTGTCCCTATGTTGAAATTGGTTGGCTGAGTTCACTCAAGTTAAAGCTAACTGCATTTCTTTTCAGATTATATAAGATGACACACCTAACCAATGTCTAGAATTTACACAAAAGCATTGTGTATGCTCTTTAATATTGTGTGAAACTGGCATTTGATTAATAGTTGTTATTAGACATTAGGTAGTAGACACTCAAAATATCAGTTTTTGGAATGATCTCAAATGAAACATGGTATTAGTCCATCCCTACAGTTTGCAGTGTGTCAGGACTCAGAGATAGTGCCAAGCCAGAAAAGCTGGTCATAAAGTTTCCGTTTTAATTATTCATGAGTTGAGTAATGTCTCTTCACATAGTAGCATCCAATGAGAAAGCACTACCCTTAAGGAGGTGGTGGTAACTAACTATAGAGCTACACAAATGAACATAGCGGTTAAAAGTTGAAAATTCAGTGTCTAATATGCCACTACACCCAGGTGTTATGTTAGTAGTACAGCATGCTTGTTTAGCACATTTATGTGCAAGCAAGAATATGCCCAGTGAGCTCAAGGATGTTAGAAATGTTCTTGGTGAAAGGATCACTGCTTCCATCTAGTGTTGGATAAAATGTTTTCTCTGGACATCTTGAATTCATTGCTCTTTAGATATGGTATGGAGTTCCTTGGTGTTGGATCCCTAGCTTAGCACCAACACACTCAACTCTCTCCCCCTCTGTCAGTCATCGTTTAGAAGTGCGGGCCCAAGTGGCCCAGGCCTTCCTCTCCAAGTTCCAGCTGTCTGCTGAAGAGATGTTCATTCTGCGAGGGGCTCGTGATGCTCCTGTCACTGAGGTATTGTAGCTACCCACGGCTTTGACCATAAATACTATGAGTATCATAAGATGCCTTATTTTCATCAAACATACTGTATAAAGTCTGACTCTGTATAGACCTATGATTATTTTAAGGATGTATGTTTGATGTGGCTCTCTATAGGACTTCTTTAAGGCTCTTAGTCGAGTGAAGCACATCCACGAGGATGTGAAGATCCTTCTAAGGACCAATCAGCAAACTGCTGGGTAAGGAAACAGTTAACCATTTTCTATTGACATTTCTCACTTCTATATGTATGGTTTTGATTATCATAGTAGGTTCTAAGTAACCCTCGAAAGGTTTGTATTGATAGTAACATCAGAATTTCATTTTGTTGTGTGACATACATGTATTTGTGTGTCACTCTGCAGGTTAGAGATCATGGAGCAGATGGCGGTGCTGCAGGAGACATCGTATGAGCAGCTTTACCGCTGGGCCCAGAGTGAGTCGTTTGTGACACAGCATAGTTATACAGCCGTCTATGCAGGCTGCAATACACTCAGCCTTACATTAACAAAGGTTTTATAAAAACCGTCGAGTTACATCACAGTGTAAGTAGACGGCACACAGCCTAGTTATCACACGTGATATTTAAACATACATTGTATAATAGCCAGGTATTTAATAAAGTTAATAATGTCGTAAGAAATACAAAAAATGACAAATCCGGACTGTCATAGAAGTTCACTAATTGACTGATCCCCCCCAGATGAGTGTCGAGGACTGACCCAGGAGATGTGTGACATCACTCCTGTGTTAAGTGAGGCGATGGAGGCCCTGCAGGATCGCCCCGTCCTCTATAAGTAAGGCCTTTTTAATGTCCTGTTCTTTATTACCTGTGTTTGGAGGCCGAAGCCTTTTGCTTTGTCTGTACGTCTGTTCATCTCCCTGTTTATAACCTCCAGTACAGAAAGACCCATTCTAAATGACCTCACGCTGCTTACACATGTGTATCGTGTTGATTCATCTTTGTGATCTGGACAGGTACACGCTGGATGAGTTTGGGACGGCTCGGAGGTGTGCCGTCGTAAGAGGGTTCATTGACGCCCTCACCCGTGGTGGGCCGGGGGGAACACCACGACCTATAGAGATGCACTCCCATGACCCCATGAGGTAACACTCATTAATCCGTCGCTCTGATCCCACCACAAGCCTGTGTCTTGATCTTTAAAGAGCACAATCTTAATTACATCTCTAGTGAACAGCTCTAAGAAACCGTAATTATTGGCTTGTGAGTCGTGACCAGTGGATAAATATACCGGCTTCTTGACCCTCACCTGCATTCCCATTGGACTAATGAGAGTTTTCTCTAACCATTGACTCTGTTTAGCTTGGCTGGCTCTACCATGCACCTTCATACACTGGAGGCATCAGAGATTCTCAGAACATGACCTGTCTCACCTCTGTATCCTCTATGTCCCATATACATCCTCTTGTACACATGAATCCTCCAATTGGATTTGTGTCTAAATGTAACTTCAGCATCAAAGGGTTTAGCTACTGTTTACTTTGTAATGTCACCCTTCCAGGTATGTTGGGGACATGCTAGCCTGGCTTCACCAAGCCACAGCCTCAGAGCAGGAGCACCTGGAAGCCCTGCTGAAGCAAGTCACTATGCCAGGTAGTCAACCCAGACTGCCCCGGTCGTCAGCATTGATGCCATCCCCTGCTCCCTCTCAGTAGCCACATCCAGCACCTTATTGCTAGGTTAAGCAAGCACCAGGAGGACAGTTGCTGGGACTAAATGATACACTACTATATGGTGGCTTTTCAGATTCTGGAGACATTTTGGACCTGTAACACTCAGTTTGCTTGTTCAAATATAGATGAATGCTTGATTCATGAATCTTCACGGCTCACATATGCTTGTTTTTCAATGCTTTGATTGATTGCATGAATATTGTATTTACTTATTTCTAAGTAGTTGCATAATTTAAGCCGGTGAGGTCTGCCTGTTTTCTTGTTGACAGGATTGGAGGAAAACATGCAGGAAGTGGTGGGACACATCACTGAGGGAGTGTGCAGACCTCTGAAGGTGAGCTGGCTCCAGGGCTGCTGTGCAAAGCTCCATTCACAGTTCCACCATGCTAACTTGTTGGGTTCATCTGTCCCACAGGTGAGAATTGAGCAGGTGATCGTGGCCGAGCCTGGGGCTGTCCTGCTGTACAAGCTGTCTAACCTGCTCAAGTTTTACCACCACACCATCAGGTACCACCACACCACCACACCATTAGGTACCACCACACCATTAGGTACCACCACACCATTAGGTACCACCACACCATCAGGTACCACCACACCATCAGGTACCACCACACCATCAGGTACCACCACACCATCAGGTACCAGCACTCAGGGACAGGACCTCAGCTATGCTTAGGCTACAAGACCTTGTTCAGAAGCACTATGCCATTCTGTATTGATTTTGTCTCTCTGTTTGTCTCCCTCCAGTGCCATCATAGGCACCGGTGTGGCCTCTCTGCTCATCACCATAGAAGAAATGCACATTCTCAGCAAAAACATGTTTTTCAACAGCTTAAGTCTCCATGCCAGCAGGCTAATGGACAAGGTGGGAGATCATTAATGATGACAGTAATAACAATGGAGATGTATATGGGATTTACAGGCCACAACCACTATCTTAGACACACTGAAGGACAGAGGTTCTTTCCATACAAATATTTGTCCTACTCTTTAAGTCAAGATCCGTGAAGTAACCAAAATATTTGTGACATTCTTTAATGTCAGAATAACACATAATAATAAAGATAAAACCCATAAGGAAAATTAACACAGTTATTATTGCATCCCAATGAGCCACGTTGTCTACTTGGCTGTTTTCATATGTTCAAAACATGACTGTTTCTGAAGGCTTGTACAGCGTTCTTTGCAATGTAATCAATGAATGCCCTGGAAAACAGCAACAATGTCTCCAGTTCCTTAGATTGCCCACCAAATATCCTTCAGCACGATTATGTCCCTGTGGACTAACACACCTGCTATCTGATCAATAGGAGGAACAAGTATCATCCTCCAAGTTAACACTAATCAAATCAATAGGGCTCAGGGTGTTACCCTTATGTCCAGCCTAATACCAGGAACACAGCCTCCTCATAATAAGCTCTATTAGATGGCCAGAGGTGCTGGGCTCGGCTGTGATGTGTGAAGAGGAGAGGACTCGTCATTAAGGTGGAGCATGGAGCTGTACTTCAACCATCAACGTTTCAAATGAATCCTAGCAGGTTGCATGAAGTTTATCCTGCAGTTCAATCCGAGAGTAATTGAATTATTCAATGTAATCAGGCTATGAGAGCCTACTGCCCTCAAGGTAATGGATTGGGTTAAGGGGATAGATGTGTCTCCAGCTCTGTATTGACACCTTCTCACTCGTCCTCTCTGGCAGGTGGAGCTCCCACCAGTGGACCTGGGCCCCACGGCCTCCCTCACCCAGACCCTGGCCTTGCTGAGGGAGGTGCTTGCCTCCCATGACTCTTCTGTGGTGCCCCTAGATGCCCGCCAGGCTGACTTTGCCCAGGTAAATTAAGTATAAGCATGTATGATGTTCCAATGGTACTCATTTAGATGTTAAGAGTCTCGAGAGCCAAGAACCTCGTTTGTTTTTCAGAATAAGAGTGTTTTCTCCTGGATTGCTTTGAGAGTGTGTCTGTTTGCCCGGCGGCTCCTCTGCTAGGTGTTGTCTTGTATCCTGGACCCGCTGTTGCAACTGTGCACTGTGTCAGCCAGTAACCTGGGGACAGCCGACATGGCCACCTACATGGTGAACTCCTTGTATGTGATGAAGACCACACTGGCTCTGTTTGAGTTCACAGACAAGCGTCTGGAGATGCTTGAGTTTCAGGTAAGGCTCATGCCCTGCAGCCCCTCCTGGTGTCTTGAGTAGTTGTAACCTTCTGCAGTGTGACCTACCCATTGAACAACATTAAACAATTAAAACGGTATGGAGAATCGATCAACAGCACTGGTTCTGGCTGAAGAAGATGCCCATAGAGATATGGCATGGCCTATAATCCAGCACTGTATTAGTTAGATGATTTATACTAATTAAAAGGCAGTAGTCTCACATTAATTGTAAATGGTATGAGCACCATAACAGCTTAAATGTAAACCTAACTGGTGCTTTTCAATGAGCTCGGTAAAACAAAAGTGTATTAATTCACAATGAAAATTGAGATTAAGACTTCCAGACAACCAGTTTCACCCCAAGACTTCCTTCCTTTTTGCCACTATGACTCCTCATCCATCCCTCCATGTCTCCCTCCACTCTTCCATTCATCTTAACCCTTGCCTCTCCATCCACATGTTCCAGATCGAGGCTCACTTGGACACTCTGATCAACGAGCAGGCATCCTATGTTCTTACCAGGGCTGGACTTAGCCATATCTACGGCTGTGTACAGCTGCATGGGCCAGAACAAGTGAGACATATACAGATTACTAGCCCGATTCCCTAACCGCTCAGCCACCTGACTCCCCGGGTTCTTGCCAAGTTGTTGTCATAAGTAGGAACGTAGTCTTAGGCATGGAGTTGTTTTTTGGCTGTTGAGAACGAGAATCTTGGAATTCTATTCTAGGAATAAATCCTTTTAGTTTTGATAATTATATTGTGTGTCTGTGGATGGAGTTGCTTTGTTGTATCTCCCATACAGACCTGTGTACAGCGCTAACTGATGGATAATCAAGGGTCAGAAGTGCAAAGTTCTTACAGTATTTCAGTGGTTAGAGCCACAAGGAACAGTCTGTACTTTACCAGACAGTGCAACAATCACAACTACAATATTCTGATATATAAATGAACAAGGTCCAATAACAGGGACGTGCAATACTCTCTGACTGTCTCTGCACAGCATCATTATTGGTCTGACATTGTATTTCTCTCTGTCACCATCCAGGGTCCACTTGCCAACCTTCCCAGCATGGATGTCTCTTCTCTGAAAGCAGCGATGGTAGGCCTCATAATACCCACCTCGTCACTTCTTTCTGTTTTGGTAAAATGGTTCACAAGGAAGCATTTTAATTCATTAGGGATTTGACTTTTAAAATTATTTTACTTTTATAAATTATTATACAGTACTCATGTTTAACTTGTCTTTCATTTCCTTTCTACCTCCCTGTTTGAGTAGGTCCAGTTTGACCGGTACCTGTCCTCTCCCGACACCCTGGTCATGCCGCAACTCAACTTCCTGCTCAGCGCTGCCATCAAGTCAGTTCATCTATATTGTACCTGTTGTCAGTGTTAAGAGTTGCATGGGTAGGACAGGTTGATGAAAAGAACTGGGGAGCTAATAGAATTTAGCTCAAAATGACTGCCTGCTGTATTTTGGTCAAATTAATAATGTGGGTATACTGTAGCCATTATAGCCATTATCTTGTCATACGTTCATAGGTCCATCTAGATACAATTACATATTTTCATTGCCACAATATAAACAATACACTTGACAATACGCAGTAATTTAGGATCTAAATTTAAACCACCATCACATCCAGAGTGTTTCCCGCTTGGAGGCTGTATATGTTTGTGTTATTGTTCAGAAATGGTCTGTGCTTTTAGCTGAGACTGGGATACAGAGCTGTTTGTGAGTCACAGCTACTAGGAAGTGAGGCAGGCTTGAAGCACTCTGTGTACCCCAGGTTAATGTTCTCTATTAATGGACATGGACAGACTTACTAGCAGGATGCCATTCATTAGCTCTGGATTCATTTCTCACTCTCTCTTTCCCTGAATGCTCCCTCCCTGCCTCCCACTCCACCCCCACAAACAGACACACTGACAGAACACAAAGAAACTATAGGCACATGCTCTTCCTCTGAGTGCTAGCATTCTTAGGTGAACCTGTGTTCCAGCCATTTAATGTGGGAAAAATGTAATGAGGTTTGTTTATTGTCTACAGACATGTATATCTGATGTCAGTTGGTGTAAGAATAGGGAATAAAATCCTATCAAACTTTATTGTTAATGATTGGGTTTGTGTATTGTAGAATCATTGTAGACACAACCCTGCATTAATTGACCGATGTGCTCCAGGGTAGACCACTGTAGTTCATGCTGAGGCAAAAATGAGATGCTAGAACATGTTGGAACTTTTTCTCTAGATGGCAGTGTTGACCACTCATAAATAACCTTATTACAGAGTTAGTCTACACACCAAACTGTAAGTTCAGATGAAAATACCAGCTAATTTTCATCAAAAAAATTCAGTTGCACGTTATTGCATACTGTAGTGCCCATTGCCTTACAGTGAAGTACTAGTAAGGGCCAAGTTATAGATGGAGGTACTACGTTAACCTTCTCTGAATTTCTTAGCAGTAGTTCTGTTGAAAGACAGTTCTCACTCTAATTTCAGCAATCTAATACTCAAACAAATGTGTGTTTGCAGGGAGCAGATCTTCCGCCAGTCCTCGGAGCTGGTGTGCAGGGCATACGGGGAAGTGTATGCTGCTGTGACTAACCCAGCCAATGGCTACAAGGAGCCGGAGAACCTGGTCCCCCGCTCTCCCCAGCAAGTCACCACCTTGCTTTCCTAGAGTCTCTCCTCTGGCAACCTTCCTGTCGATATCACTCTGCCGACAATGTCATGACTTGAGTCTGAGTCTGAAAGACCTGAACCTTTGGACCCGGCGTTGTTTTATGACATTGATGTATGATCCCCTGTATCGCTAATGTGTTTTTATTTTTTACACAAATTGTTTTTTGGAAGGTTTCTTTTGATGTTGGTAAAAACAATTAAGAGGCGACTTAACAGTACCATCAGTTATGTGACCAGTCAGAAATGGGATCAAACAGCATTATTTAGAGGTTTGTGCATGTCTGTGTGCATGTACAGTTATTTGTACATCCAATGTTTGGTCTTCTACTTTTTATGTCACTCCATGAAAGGTTGGGAGACTCAGGAGGGAGAGAACAGCACGCACTTTGAAATGAAATATTTATTTTCTCTCTCAACATGAATGGAGATTCCCACCAGCACAGAGATGTGATCCAGAGACCTTGTCAGTGCCGCAGGCGGTGTCCCACAGATACTCATTTGTCCCATTTTCTCTTTTTTGTCCTTTTTTATATGGTCCCCTTGTTGAAATAACCAAGTCGGCAAACCTTCCGATATGAAGTCTTAATATATTTAATCACAGTTCGTGGTCACTTTCTCATAAAATCTTGATTGCTTCTCAGAATAAAAATATAAAGAAGTATCCCAAACTCATTTGTTTTTCATACGGTACATGCAGCAGTCTGTTGAATTTTTTAAATGTCATTGTGACCTCAATCTTTCAATATTGGAAGTATATTTCTCACATTTCTAACTTATACTTTAAGCTGTTGTGTGTAAGTAATAGTCACTTGTTCAAGCTTTGTCACACCTGATCCACTATTTGGTTCTTTATCTCCTTATCCGTCTTTCTTTATTCCCACAAACTCATTCATGACAGAACTGACCAGTGAGATTCTGTCTTCACTGTATCTTTCTCAAGTATCACAGTCATGGAAACGGACTCAGATGTGCAGAAGAAATAGCTCAAAATTGAAGCCCTTTGAATAGTCCAGGCTCATAACCATACCAAGAACATAGATCCCTCACTGTTATCATATTCAGTAGGTTGGATTTTGGCAAATAAATGGTTCCTCTTACCACTAAACAAATGACAACATCGGTCAGTTTGGTGTATTCCAATGATATTGAGCCCTTATTACAGAGTTGAGGACTTTGTTTGCGTGTTTTGCCTCACATTCGACCCACCCACATATACTGAACTTCACAAGTTCATAGCATGTGATTGCTTTCTTGCCCTTGTCACGTGGTTTAATGAATGAGCAGATGAGAGACAAATGGAAACTGACAAAACTTCCCAGTTATGTGCTTTATAAGACAGGTGGCTCCGGCTTGTGAATGGTGTGGGCGGCAGTTTAGTACTAGTTTTGGCCTGTAAAAGGGTATTTTCACACTTGTAACCTAGTTTGAGTGATTACATTGGCCTTTTAAAATACCATTGATTTACAATCTAGTATTCTATCTTGGAGAATACCAACATGCAAAAAATAAAGGTTTGTTAATTACACTAGCATTCTAGTCCCACTGTCACTGGGAAAAGGTGATTTTAAACACTATTATGGACTTGGGCCCCTAATGGCTTGTGAATGAGGGCCTTTCATGGTTCCATGTTGATACAATACCATGATGTACGGTACCAGATGTACCATATTTTTGGAGAGCTATGGATGCACTGAGCTGTAGACCAGTGTTTGATCTGGCGTAGTGGTTTGAGTAGTACTGAATAATAAGAACGTGCTCTTTCTGGTAGCAGATTAGCCTGTGATGGAGCAGATTTGGCCTTGAACTGTTGGAATAGACTGGACCCCCTGACGGTGCCCCAGAATGCTTGTACAGTATTGTGTGGGGTTGGGATGCCTATTGTGCAAGCTTTTCTTCTCGACCCTGCAGAATGTGTTTACTTAGCTAATGTGGACACTTTGTACAGATTAGCTGGAACATACACAACAAGGATTTCTATAACTTCAAAATAGTCCCACTCTAGTTGTTGTCGTCAGTATGCAATGAGTATCATGATTGACACTATTATCATTGTTGTTTTCTTTAAGGAATCATCCTTAAGAATCCAGAATCTTTTTCAACATAGCACCTGCCTTGTTAGTTTCAATGTCCAGTATTAGTCATTGCGAACAGATAGAAAATGGGTCTACTGAAAACCAATGAATATGCTATTGATTGTTCTACAGCACCTAGACTTTAATTTCAGTTACCCTCGAATAGTTTGCTAATCAAGAGCTGGGGAAATATTTCCATGAAAATACCCTGCTGGCTCTGTTCCCCATAAATGGTCCAGTTTCCCTATGATCTTGTTTGCCACCACCACCAAGAAGAATATAGACAAACCTGTGAGACCGACAGATTCACATTCACACTAACAGATGAGAGAACATGTCATAACACCATCATGACTAATTCAGGGATGAGTAATTCAACATGCTGTCTCTTATTACTCACATACCCTTTCCTTGGTTACTGCTTCAGACCTCATATGCCAAACGGCCACTTCCTTAGTGAATAATCACTTTGCTGCTAATATGAAAAGAAGCTTTCTAGTGTCATGTGTCTGTTTTGATGCTTTGTGGTCTGTGTTGTACAGCCCCATGCGGTTTACCCCACACCTGGTAGCTCCAGTTCCATGTGTCCTCTTCTGCTCAAGGCCAATACATAAACAGAATGTGAGCACGAGCTGCCATACACACTGCTCTGTTTTGGTACCGGAGCATAAGAGAGGGTGTGATGCAATCTACTGTTGACATGTTCCTGTGTGAGAGTGGGCATGAGAAGCAGTAGTAGCATCCTTGCCTACTTTCATAATTATAAATGGTGTGTGTGTGTGTGTGTGTGGAGGGGCCGTGGATAGATGCAGCTGTGAGAGAAAAAAGCAGTTTTAGCAGTAGCGCCACTTGAGGTTGCTGGACAGCACCCCAGTTACTCAGTTACGCTGCACAACAGACACATCTCACCTTTACCCTAATGGCTCCTGACCTTTAGGACCACGTGAAATAGGCCTGCAAAGTGACACCCTATGCTGTGCACACTCTCACAAATCCAAACACATGAACTCAGTGGGACTCCTCCAATGACAGGAAACTATGCCAAAAATAAAGAAGGGAACGTTTTCTAATAACGGGAGAAACGTATGTTTTGGGAGGATTCTTTGAAGTTTATTTTAGGGCTCAGCTAAATGGGAGAAAAGTGTGGCTTCTGTAAAATAGGTACATAGGTTGGAAAGCGACACTGAATTTCTTTGATTGACTGAAATAAACCAGTATGAACAGACAGTGTCTGGAGTGTGAGTCAGTCAGCTAGATATACAGAACTACAGAGCTTTTCTTACAGCTTTATCATAGAGACTTATAGAGAGATTGGTTAAATGGTTTGGAATTAGAGGGAAAACCTATTGGACTGTAATGCTCCAGGAACAGGTTTTGGCATCCCGCTATAAGAACTGCATATGATTGCATAAACTGCTATAAAGACAGAGCACACATAGACTGGAATGGAAGTATTGGCAGGGAATGTGTTGAGACACATCCAGCTGTCCAGAAGAAAGCTCCGTCATTACTGTGAATGCAGATGGCATGAGACAGCCATACTCTTCTTTACTAAAGTACTTTTAGCCCTCTTGTCTTTTACCTTGAAGCCAATAAACGACTCAGATTCACACTGTTCTCCCTGAGTCACAGCCCTGGTGGTTTTCAAGCTCAAATTCTGGGTGTTGACTCAGAAAATGAATCATCCAACCTGTGGAGAGAGCAGATTCTCGGAGCAGCTGTCCCAACATGCCAGAGGCAGCGCAGCAGTACTGGCCCGGCGCAGGGGTCTGCTTTCACTGAGAGGAGAATAAGGGCTATCCTTCTCATATAATCATGTACATTCCACACTTTTACAAGAGATTAAGAAAATAAAAAGAAAACAATTCTAGTGTTTTAGTGACTGCAAAAATACTTAAAGTTCGAAGAGGTACTTCTGACACCATAACTGGTAATACATACTTTTGTTCATATCTTGCCATTCAATTCAATAAGGCCTCCTCTGCAGTCATGCCTTGGTCATAATGTTGGATGTGATTGTAGGCTTATGGAGAGACAAGTCTACAATTGCACAAATCTATCAAGATTTGACATTCAAGAATGAAAAATTATAGTCGGACAAAACCTTCCGTTACAAGATATATTTACATATTTAGGTTTAGATTTTGTATCACCTTGTTAATTACTTGGCATAGTAATAATGTATATATTTTATATTTGTCGAGCCTAAATAAATCTGATGAAATTAGAAAATATAAAACCCTATTGACTGCACTCAAGAGTATATGTTGCTTCAAGCTCCTTTAACCTCCTGATTCAGATTGTTGCTGGCTGGATAGGAATAGCCAGCTCTTCCAGGTCCTTTGCTTTAGCCCCAAGGGGGGGGGGGGGGGGGGGGGGGGGGGGGGGGGGGGGGGGGGGGGGGGGGGGGGGGGGGCAAACATCTCCAAGGAGAGGACTATGGATCACACCCTCCAGGCAGCACCCCCAAGAGATACCAGCATAAGAAGGTCCTGTCCAGACATGCCATGCCACAGTCACCCTGACTCCCTAAGTACCAGCTAGACCTGTTTGCCTCGGCATCCGTCTTGCCTCTACATAGAGAGAAGATAATTGGGCCACTTTTCAGAGTTTACTACAACATTGCAATCATAGCACCTGTTGCAAAATGTGCCTCTATGTTACTGAGCAGCATTTTTCACAATTTTATAGTAACACTTTGTCCTATGATAACCATAAATTTGAAACCAAAAAATAAAGTGTTTTAGAAGGTCACTTATTTTCAGACGAAGGTTGTTAATGGGGCCAATGGGGCCAATGTGACTGCTTCAGCAATTGTAGTATCATATTTGTGTGGTTACTATGGTAAACACTAGATATACATACTGTACCGTATATACAATACCAGATTTATAGATACTGAGATTGTTTGCTGCAGAAAGACGAGACAGGGTGGGGACCTGGACTCAGTTATTGTGAGACAAGCAGATAGACAGACAGTCAAATAAATGGACGGGCACCAGACTAGCAGACACTTACGGTGCAATTGAGAAGCCTCCTGGGAGGGAGCGTAAGTGAGGGAGGGATGCCTTATCACACTAGGACTGTGGGCGTCAGCTGTGGAAACTGGCTGAGACTGATACCAGATACTTTCATCCACATTTCATAATGCAGAATATGAAACAGTGGACCACACGTTCTCACGCTTTCTGGGTAAGTATGTTGTGTCACAAGTTATGAAAGTTGTGCATTATTTTATTGATGGTTTCATACTAAATCATCATACTAAACACATACTGTACAAGTTCCATTATGGATCATACAAGCATTGTGGCCCTAGTCATAATATTACGGTCCACACTTTCAAAAAAGTGGAACCCTAACCCAAAATCTTTTTGTCTGGATATAATTTATTATAGAGGAATATTTGGTCTGATGGTTTTGGAAAGATGTGTGTATAATAGGGTGCTGCTTTGAGTTCCTGGTTAAGATAGCTGCAATCCAATGTCTTTCTCAGGGTCTGCTGTTTCATGCTGTGCAGGTCTGGCTGGGTGATGAAGCGCAGGTCTGGCTGGGTGATGGAGCGCAGGTTGCCCAGCATGATGTCTCCTTCTTCAGCCAGGGATGATAGATGGAGCTGGAGAGACTCCCGGATAAGGATCGAGCACATTGTAGCAGAATGCGGCAGGTGGTGAGCTCTGATAACACTTACTGTACGTGTACATACAAATCTTTGATTACGCACATGGGAAAGCAATCAACGGGAACAATGAACTCAGTATTAACAAACTGCAATCCATTAACATGAGGTCAAAAATGACATTGATAGCAATGTTCCATTTGAAATTCAGTTTTTCACAGAATCATATGCAATGAAATGTCATGTATAATTCATTATTGCACTGTAATATTCAATGGTGTTTTATGCATGTCAAAGTCTCTAGTGTTCATACCTATGCAGAAATCCTTGTCTACTACACTGCTATACATACATAGCTATAAATGAGTCTTTCACTCGAAGTTTCACCTTTCCTTTTGCTGTACATATAACAAGTCCCCAGTAGCCTGGCTTCAACTTCCCGTATGAGTCAAGGTGATCATTTTCATCCTGTCCCCAGCTCATTAAAGAGAAACCCAGCTCATTCCCCATCCAGGCTTCCCCAAGAGTGGAGGTACTCCCTTCACCTTGGAAACAGGGAAACATTCACAGCTCATGTACTCTGAGATTGACTTGTGGTGGACCTAGATTCATGATGAAACATAATTGATAAAAACAAGTCAGAAAAAATTGACACTTGACACATTGTCAAGTGTCAAAGGTTGTTTTTAAGAGAGGGATTACTTCGATGAGGTATTTACTGTTGCTCTTTAGCGAGCTGCTGCTCATCTCCTTTCATGGGAATCTGTCACCGTGGCGATGAGACAGTACTCATTGAGTGTGCCAAGAGACAGCCCCCCCTTGGGACCCAGAGCATCATGGTGATTACTGCAGGGCTCCTCATTATGAGGTCATCATTGATATTTAGCTCACAGATGGAAGGGTTAGTCAAATAAGTCATAATTTTGTGTAGATTTACAGTACTGTATGTGACTAATGCACTGTACTAATGTATACAGATGAATCACCTCAACAACTATATTGTGTGTATTGTGTATCATGCACGTTCTCTAAATAGAGAAAAAAACTGTCAAAACAGATAATTATCTGTTGAAAAATAAAAGATTTCACAAGTTTTGTTACGTGACATGAATTAAATATGTTGCATATAACTAATACCTTTGTACCGTATTATCTGATAATGATTGTCAGCTGTTTAATGACTCCCTGGTCAGTCAATCTCAAGTACTACTCTATACTAGTAGAATAGAACTATTCTATTATTAGCATTGTGGTAAGTGACACTAAATAGCATTCTGGTTTTACAAAAAGACATTGCTTTACTTGACATCATGACTTGAAGGGAAGACAGTCCAACTGAATGAATCCAAACTGTTCCTTTGTGCATGTTGTCCCGCTTGTCCCCACTGCTAAGAATACACCCGGCTGCCTAATCGCAGGAACAGACCCAGTCTGGGGGTGGGGCAGGGGGCATGCCTTTGCACATGGCAGCACAAATTAAAATCCCTCCTGCAGTCGGCTTCTCTAATTCCCTGGCACTATGCTGTGACCTGTCCCAGGAATTACAACCAGTCCCCTCATACTGTGCAGCCAGCATAGAGCAGCCATGCCTCTTGACATGGTCTCCTCCTTGAACCACTCTGAGAAGTGAGTGGTTAAGCACACATGGCTGAGACCAGCTTTGGAGCATTAGCATTCTAACTCAATTAAGGACATAATGGTTAGGGGACTTTAAGGGGCATTGGCTTTAGCAAGCATATCCAACTTTCAACAAAAAAGTAGTAGAAATTCTGAAAATAGTCTCCCTCTCTTGTAGGTTCAAGGAAGTGTCCATGGCCCTGACAAACCAAAGGTATAGCATACAAAGACTAAACTCAATTTAATCTTTGTATGTAGAGTTAATGGCCAACAATGGTGAGGTTAGGCTACATGACAACACGCATCTCATAGCCTAACCCAAATAGGCTACCTATTTATAGTAGTTCCATTGGGAAACGTATTGTAACAGAGTTAGTTGTCATGTAAAACTATAATTTCTGCTTTGTTTCACAAGGCATTTCCTTCTTGTCCTCTCTTGCTCCGTTTCTGCTGGCTATATGATCTCTATTTGCCCTTATTTGCTCTCACATTATACAATGAGCAACATGAGATACTCATATATTCTATAAAACCTGTTCGAAATAAAGTGCATATATTCCTGGTAACACGAGATTACCTAATACCTTATGAGTGTCTAAAATGTGTCTGTGGTTGTTTACAATGGCCAGAAGGGACTGACCACACAATGACTCACCGTGTTCTTAAGGTTTTGTTTGTTATGGTTCTGTCTTTAGAAGACATTAGCCGAGTCTTTCATGGGAACCAAGAACAGGACACAAACATCCAGCTAGAGCAGTGAATCTGGCTGCCAAGGTGCACACGTAACACAATCGGATACTACCTTGTTTTGTTTTGGATGCATGTTTTTCAGTTGTACCAAACAACATTGCACATCGTGTCGTTTTCCGATGTATTTTTGCATAATTGGTAAACAAATGTGGAGCTGTTAACATGCATTTATAGTGGAGAAGCAGAATCAAACATACATGTGAACATCTGCATCAGTGCCTGAATGACTAAATGCACCAATAGGATAATTTGATCCTGCCTCACCATTCATGATTTAGGTGCACTGCTGAGCAGCAACAAGGCCAATATGTGAATATGCAACAGTTCTAACACAGAGTACCACCCAGCGTATATATAACAATATAATATGCATATCTAAGATATACATATATCAGTGCAACAGCTTTCATGTCCTAGTAGATGTCCCAGAAAACTAAAAATGTGTCCACAATATGAGATCAGTTTAGAATGTATTGTATTTATGTTACCTGAATAGGATAATGTCAAGTAGAGAGAATTGACTTTTAACATCCTTAGACAGCAGAATTATGTGACTGTGTCTGAATCATAAACAGAAAACTAAGCTGGAATGAAGGATTGTAGCTTTTTTATTCTCAGAACTGAAAGCCATAACTGTTGACCCCATTTCTGGGCTTCAGAATATGAGTAAGACTCTTTCACAATCCCACTGGTGTTGAAAAGGAAATAACACAACTTGCATGCCAGTCTCAGCTTACTGCAATGTGCATACAACTGTATTTCATGATTTGAGGGAAAATACAAATTCTCTGACTGTTTTTTTGTTGCAGTTTGCATGAATGATAATCTGACAGCTTTGTCATAACATTCTTTAACTCATTAGGTTTCTTGACAACCATTTTTTATTTGATAGAAATGATTCAGTTGAGATTCTGGACCTTCTTTCTACAAGGCTGAACATGCTCAACATGCTGAACTTTATTCAAAACTCTTTGTCCCATATAACAGAATATTAGTATTAATAGAAAATAAAATGTGGTTGTGATGCGATGATGCAGCTAGGTTTCTGAGGAAAACATGAATTCATTCACACACACACACATTGAAACTAAGTACACTACTGCTTTAGGAGTCACTGATTCATGAAAGTTCTATGAAAATGTGTTGGAGATGCTGTCAGTAGAATGGCTGCATCAAGTATGAGTATGAGTATGACAGCATACCTGGAAACTTGACCCGAGGACTTGTTACACTTGTTGGTTAGTTGTAACTGATTTAACTACTTGTTCTTGCGGTGAATTATATTATTGTTGCTTGCTTTCCTCCAGGTAAAGTGTGGGCACTTTCGAGGATCACGTTGTTTAATTGTAACTTAAACAACATGCTCTTCTGGTTCTACCCATTGGCTCTTATTTGCTTTTCACAATGTATACTTCATATTTTGGCTACCCATATACCCACATGATCAGTTTTTGATCATTGACCTATGCACCTTGTGCTCTTTCTTGTAAGTAGCTTTGGATAAAAGCATCTGCTAAATGACTATATGTAAATGTAAATTAAAGTCTCATACATAGGGAGAAGGAAAGCAAGAAGGCATTGTCATTGCACAGCACAGGGGTCAGTCCAGGACACCAATCCCACCTGGAAGCTGGGCTGGTTGGTCCACACCAACACAAGAGGTAAATATATGTTTCTCTTTTTTCACCGTCTGTCGTTTGTTTTCTCGATCTCTATTTATATGTAATTTTGAGCAGGTTGTTTATCTGAGGATCCCCGTTTGAGTGCGTTTGGATGCAGCTTTTAGCTCATGTATTTTTGTGATGGCCATTAATAGAAGACTCATCCTTATGTCCCCAACCAGGACCTCATGCTACACTTGCCACTCCAATTAAGAACATGATACACTGCAGCCTTTTTACACAGCACTCTCTGTAGCTCTGTTATAAATAGCAGTATTATTAATAACTCAGGGGTACAAAAAGGAATTCTTTTTTTCTTTCTGAGAATATTTATAAGTATGTGATTGACTGTATGAGTGTTTGAATCTGATTATTTCAAATATTCCTTTTCTTTCATTCATCCAAAACATTTGGCTCTACAACTTTATAGCATTCCTGTCTGAACCACTAGGGTGTATAATTCTCTTGACCTCAGGGGAAACAAGGCAGGAATACTGTAGGGAATGGTAAGCAATGGAGCAGGGAGAGTCTAAAGCAGAGATTAATTCTGGAGCAGATTGAGTCTAATACAAAGAGAGAGAATGTAGGAGTTGAGTGGGTGAACTCTCAGCTGTCTGTGGGTATTTGTCCTGACACTGCCCAGGTGACAAACTCCCTGTTCTTCGCTTCTTCCTGCCCGGGGCCATATAATCATCGCTTATGTATGTGGCAGGAGGCCACATCTGCATTCTCCAGTGTTCTCACGAGGGGCCTGCTGAGGGAGGTCCTTCTTCCTGCTCTATGACGCCCCCCCCTCCCCTCTGACAACTAATACAACATTTTAATTTGAGTTTTTTTGTAGGAAGGGGATCATGGAGAATGTTATCTCTTTAGTTGGGTGTTGATCTTTACCACCTGCTTTCAAATGTAGTTGATGGACCAGAGTCATTTGCTGGCCAGTAGTTCCATTCTCACTGTTTCATTAATGCTCCCATCTCTCTGAAATGGAATGCACTTTGAGTTACCTGCTGCCCTGTAAAGAGTTAAGCAAAAAAGTACTTGATGCCATCTACATTCATCTCATATAGTGCATGGTTTATGGCATTTTCCTGGGGATCGTGAGTCCGTCTCAACCTTACAAGAGCCGGGAAGCACCTACAGCCAGTACATGCAAAACCTGCAATTATAACTAACATAGGGGACTTTGACCTATGTGAATCTTATTCTTATCACCCTTCCAAGAAATTCAATCTCATTACACAAGTACATCTAATTATGATTTAATACATTACAGATGAACAATTTGTATATTTGTATTGACTGCAAATCACATACCACAATTTAAATGTATACATGTACATATGTTAAGCAATGGAATGTTTGTAAACAACAATGTAAAGTTTGTTTGACTTTGAAAAGCTTACTTTCAG
The DNA here is from genome assembly GCF_021917145.1 of Hypomesus transpacificus. NCBI lineage: Eukaryota > Metazoa > Chordata > Actinopteri > Osmeriformes > Osmeridae > Hypomesus > Hypomesus transpacificus. Next base: position 14,121,230 of record NC_061074.1, on the reverse strand, counting down.
AAGGAGCTGTAGTTATAAAAAGTTAAAGTAAAAGTGCAATATTATTCTATATTGGTCCAAAATGCATTTTAATCAGCAGGTTTATACTTTTTTTCTTCAATATTTTATATTTTCCTACAAACTTCTGCTAAATACAAGAATGACATGTCAGTTTATAAAAAGCTTTGCATGTCAATCATTCTATCAACTATTCACGATATACTTCATGTTTTATCATACAGTATAGCTATCTGAAACAGACTTCTGACCAGACTTAATTTATCACAGCTATGATACAATAAAACTCTCGGTCATCAGTTCAAAGTCAATAGAAATATAACAATACCAACATATACTCAAGGGGAACAATGCATAGATACAGTAGAATAATTTGCAAAGCAATCATTTACAATTCTTTGAACTGATTACAGTTTTCTATGCCTATGGTTTAAGGATATCTTGACTGGCGCAATATATAATTTTGGACAACATACAATGCAATCTGGTTACAAAGCCTCACGGCAGCTGTTGGAAAGGCCTTTGAACGGAGCCTCATAAAAATTTAAATAATAGCTTTTTTCAATATTATTATTAACATCTATGTGGTTTTAGTTGAAAATCATACAGTGAACATAAAGATGTTAAAGTGGGATATTAAATTCAATATACATGCTATTACTCAGACATTTCAACCAGACAACAGTCTAAAATCAATGATCTTCAAATCTTGAAGCCAACCAAGTTCATGAGCAGCAGCCCAGAATACAAACCATATCTATGAACAATGATGAGCAATGCATAATTATGAATGAGGTCCCAGATATGATTTGACAATTAAATCCATGCTGTTCGATAATAACAGTGTTTTACATACAAATACCAAGGTAAAACATACAATGCAAATGTACAAGCTATACGATATAGAACACCATGGTTCTCATCAAGTATTGAAGGCTGAGATTTGTCCCACTGGGTTAAGTCTTTCAGAGAGGGACGTTAATGTCATCATCTCCCATAGATAACAGATCAAATGTCATCTCCTACTCACCAATCAACAATAGTGAGACCAAATCAGGAACGGGAGTGAAAGCTTGGCTAAACGTTGCGGACATATATGACCAGCTTGTCCATTTGACATTTATCATAAAATGAGAAGGGGTCAATCTATGAAAACAAATCAAGGATACATTTATAATCTTGGCTGAAGAGGACACAGTCTGGGCTGCGTTTCCAGATAACGATGGATCGTAGCAACGATAGAGCAAAAAACGAAACCATTGATATTTCTTACGTATGTTTCCCAAACATGCTCGTAAGGAGTAGACTAATCTATGCGCTTTCAAGAGCTACGAATTTTCAAGAGACACTTTAGCTACGATGTCTTTGGCAAACGGCCCGTAAAACTAAGATTCGTTGCACGATACATTCTATTATCAATTTAGGCTTACGACGCTTTCTGGAAACGCAGCCCTGATTAGTCACAGCGCTATTTGAGTTTAGACCTAGTATAGGACAGACTATACTACTCAACATTAAAGCGTCAAGCCACATACTGTAAACCCACCAAGATCTCCACTGCCTTGGAACCAGGGAATGGTCTGGTACCAGGGGATCTGGATAAACCATCTCTACGTGATTGATCAGTTATGGTTATCTACCAGGGTCAGGGGACTAGCATCTGAAGAGTAAATATAGTTTTTCTATAAAACCCTAAGCAGAAAATGTTTAAATGAACTTCATGAGCATAGTTATGAACTACTACTTAGGCACAGTGAAGAACCCTGGAGTAGTCACTTCAAGGGTTCTGAGACAAACTTAGCAGAGAATCATCCTGACATGTCCATACATTGTATGATTTACAATTTACAATCATGGTTCATAATCATAATTAAAATTTAATTGCATTAAAAATAAATCAAAATACACAATATTTAGTAACGCATTTTCATGTGGTTTCAATTATATACTTAATATGTTTTCTGTTTTTACAAGACACTGGTGAGCTTTGTTTACAGCATGATGAGAAGCACCCTAAGGTTGAGTTGAGTACCATTGCACCCTGTTCCGTATGAAACTATCTGATACGGATTTCTTTGTAATGTATAGCACATTTGCTTATGAGCTTTGTATTGTCATTCTGTAAACACTGTACAAAATAAAACTGAATATATTATACATTCAAATATACATTCATATCTTATAAACATGACATATTGTACAATGATTGAGGGTACAGGATAGGAAAAACACTTTACAATCCGTCAACTACATTGCAATACCTATTGTAAAAACATTGTAAGTACGTAGGAATTGCTATGTAATTAAATGGTATTTAGCGTTAGCGGTGTACGTTATTACAAAAGTGCAAGAAGGCACAGTATGGGGTAGGGGTGTAAGGGATAAGTGGATGTTGTAAAGGGGCAGCACACGGCAATGTATTTCCAGTTATGTTTTGACTACTATGGATGCATAGTCAAAAGCCTGGGAAAAGACTTAAGCTTTGCAATCAACAGTGCATTTGTGTGCTTAATCTGGTTCAAAATTATGAAATATAAAATAGCTGTTGTTTGCTGTTTTTCTTTCAATGTCACATTACCTCTATACATCTCCTCTATACCTCTATACATCACAACTCTGTGTTTACAGAGAGCAGGAACACAATTTAATTTAAGTCATATACGGCTATTTATTTTAATGTTAGGTTGTTGTGGCTGGTACAAAGCTGGCACTATCAGAAATAAACAGAGCAGTAACATGAAGTGTACATCAACTATCGTGTACCTAAACAGCAATACTTATAGTAACATAATTGCAGATACATAGGAATTGGAATGTAATTACATGGTATCAAGGGTTAAGGGCTGTACTGGTTATAGCAAAAGGTATTTTGGTAGAGGAGTGTATGTGAATATTGCAAAGGGGCAGATGAAGATCAAATCATATTAACATTACTATTACTACTAACGTACCCCTGAGAGCCTCCCCCATACCAGTTTTCCCTTCCAAATAACTTGTATCACTTAAACGTAATAAAGTGTAACTACTTTTATATACTGGTTCCTATAGAACTACATGTTGTTACAATACGTCTTGCTACATAGTTACATGGTAGCAAATGAACACTTACTACAAGGTGTTACTAAAAAAGTTGACCCCATTTTTCTTTAACTGAAAAGATGGATTTAAATATATGCAATTAAATGTGACGCAGAAATGAAGACAAAGGTGTTTGGCACTTGGATTGTATTTCTGAGAAATAGCTGATGTTGCTTTGAAATCTGGGGTCATCATCTGCAGAAAACAGAATGATGGTGGAAAAAGTCTCTATGACATCTATATGTCTATAGTGTAGATGATTGAGCAGGGCACTTAAGGATGAACAAGGGTAGCTTTTTGGGATTTGGAAATTTGCCATTCTGAGATGCATAGCAATTGTGTCCTGTACCACACACAATTCATAAGACAGTTTCAGTGAGCTTTGAGGTCAAGATATCAATATGTGTGAGAATGTCCTGGGTTTGTCATTGCTCTGTCCTGGTCGACTCCTCTAGCCTGACACCCAGCTGTGTGTGGTGGTCTTTACCCCATGGGGAAACCCCTGCTGGGAGGCTATGGGCTCAAAGTTAAAGTCAAGTGAGTCCCCGTCCATCAGAGTGTCATGGAGGATGGACTCCATATCACACTCAAACCTCTCAATGGACATGTCATCCAAGTCGCTAGGCAACTTCTCTGGGTGGGGCATCATGGGCATGCTGGGTCGCCCGTAGCCAGTGGGGTTGAGTGGGCAGTACCCAGGCATCCCCCCACTCCCTAGGTGGGCAGACAGGCCGTAGGGCATCTGCATGGGGCTCTTCCCCATGGGCAGGCAAACCGAGCCCCCGCTGTGACTCATGCTGGACAAGGACATGAGTGCGCGTCCGTTCATGGCCACTGAAGTGGGAGGGGCTTGGGTGTGTCCTGTGTGAGTGTGGGGGTGGTGAAGACCATGTGGGTGAGGATTACGCCCTCCCATCAACTTGGCTCCATGCTGCCCTGTGCTGTAGGGGGGCAGCATGCGGCCCCCATTGGGTTGGGAGACCACTGTCTCCACTGTGGGCAGGAGGTCCCCACGGGGGTCTGCATCAGAGGTGAGCAGCTCTTTCAGCAGGCCAGCAGGGCAGCTGTAAGGGCCCAAAGAGGGGCCATAACTGGGCTTGCTCTCAGGCAAAGACTGCATGGGGATGGGGGACAGGCTCGTCATCCCTGCCTGGCCATACATGCACTTGTGATAGTCCTGCTGGGGCTGGGGACCCATGGTGGAGGAGCTGAAGGGGGGATAGCCAGGGCTACTCTGCATCATGGTGGAGGGGGAGGATTGGGAGGAAACCTGGACCGTGCCACCACTGCCCGCTTGAGAGTTCTTGGGGGAGAGCAGGTTGAGGTTATCCAGAAGGTTCTCCATGACATTCTCGGAGCTGTGGTGAACTAGCGAGCTTGTCATCTCTGACAGGCTGGGCAGGGTGGCTGTCATCTTGGCTCCAGAGGATCCTGGGTACACCATGTGCATCTCCCCATCACCAAGGTCATCTTGCTCGGGCATGAAAGGTGAGAGGCGTCCACTCAGCGTGCTGGCATTCGAGCTGGTGCGAGGCCTGAAGCCGTTCCAGGCATCAAAGTCATCATTGCTGTGCGAGTTGGGGCTACCGGGCCATTTGGAGTAGGAGGGACTGGGGCTGTCTCCTCCACCATCAAGCCCCCCCTGGAGCAAAACCTACAGGGTTAAGAGAGTGAGCGTTAAACATTACACACAAACAGCTATTCTACATTCAAGTGTAAGAGGCAGATACAGAAAAGAAAAACGAAGACATTTGACGATCAATATACTGTGTATAGGAAGGCAGGAGTTGGCCTGTTTACCTTTTTCTTTGCAGCCCTCCCTCTACTCTTGGCAAACTTGCTGTTGTTGTCCATGGAGGCAGCTCTGCGTCTGGGAGACTTGCCGCTCTTTCCTCCATCTGGGTTGAGCATCCACCAGGAGCTCTTACCCGTGCCTTCATTCTGCACACGCACAAAACGACTGTGCAGGGACAGGTTGTGTCTGATGGAGTTCTGCGGAAGAAAGAGAAGTTTCAGTTTGTGTAACAAGTACGACATTTGGAGAGTCTTAAGACCTTTTTTTTCAATAGAGTGAGCAGTATAGTTCTGGTACCTAAGGACACATTAAAGATTGCTCCTCCTATATAATTCGTTACAATAGATCACTGACCCTATCATAGTATCCCTGACAATTGACCTATGTGTTTCCCCAGCACATAAAACTGAATACAAAGAGAAAGACTTGACTGCTCACACTAGCATTGCACTGTGCCACACCTGTGGATAATCTCTCCCTTTATTTACTGCAGTGAATAAGGCATTAGAAAAATCCATCAGACGAAAGAACATTTATATTAGGAAAATGTGTGGTCTTAATATAGAACACCCTAAACCTCCCTGTTCAGAGAGAAGGAAACTCTTGTTGTCTGGTTTGTTTGGTTGTTAGGACTACAGTAAATTTTGGCCCTAATCTATGTTGTCACGCCCACTGGCACACACACACTGGCACAGTATTTTAGTAACCCTTTTCCCCATTCATGGGGATTCTTTGGACACAAAGAGATTAGCCCACAAGGCTGTTGCACTATGGCTATCCTTGTAACTACTGTTACTTGTTTCTACTTCTTTTCTCTCCTCTCATCACCTTCATGTCTGCTCTTCCCCTCCGGGGAAAACCATCTGTGTTGACACATGACCCACGGCTTGAAAACTGGCCTGTTACAAATGAAGTCGTCTGACTTGCTCAACCAATAGTTTCCATGAACAGAGTGCCACTCCTACTGCATGTCTGCTGTAGGCTGTAGCCTAGTTAATGTGTTGGTCCTGTGATAGACTGCTGCAGAAGGAAGATTCAATGCAATCTGTCGCAAAACCTTCTCAGAGCATATTTTACCCTTTGAAGTGTCAAGGGATAAGACAGAGATCCAGCATAAGACATCACAGGCCCATAAAAGAGGATGGGAAATACCATGGCAGAACTCCTTATGCTGTGTGGGGAGACTTTGGCAGGGAGTGTGTTTGGATGCAGGAGGGTGGAAAGTGTGTGTGTGTGGGTTTATGTGTGTGTTTGCGAAGGAGAGAGAAAGTGTGCAGCTATTGTTAACTGGCTTGGCAAATGTAAACACTGTATTTGGGTAGGGAGTCTAGATGCAGGGTGGGATTGACAGCCAAAGCCCACAGTTGCCTTTAATGCCAAATAACGAGGCACATGTCATTAACCAATTACTGCAGCCTACCTTGATTTCACCTCCCGTTCTGTTCACGTATAATTATTCTGACAGATTCCTGAGACCATTTCCTTCCAAACAGTCAAGGGCGACCCTGCTAATTTATTGCTGGCTGCAGTAAATAGGAATATTAAAATTTGAAATATGCAATGTGTTAAAAGTTCAAATGTAATCATGGCTGGCTTGATAGTATCTTAGAAAACTTTGACTTAGAATTCAGTTTTAGTAATTCAACAGTTAGTTCAAGTATAATTCTCAGCCAACACAATCAACATACCATCCCAAGGTTGAAAGTGTGCGGGGTTTGGAGGAAGTCTAGGTCTGATTGGAAGACAGTCTAATCTGGTGCTGCATAGAAACATGACAACACCACCCTCCCACTGTATCAAAAAGATGAAAGCATGTATTTTCAACCTTCATGTATACATTTATTCCAATCGGTATTGTTGAGAATTATTATTACTTATATATTATTGCTCTCAGTTATTGTAATCTGGCTGGCATGAAACTGCACTATTAATGTGCAGTAATTGATGTTGCACTTATAAATTGCTTTGTTTCTGCTGCACTGTACTAGGCACTAATGTCATCGAGACATCATTGTAAGACTGTAGTTGGGGAATTGAGATGTTCTTGCAACAGACTATTCCTTGACTCGGACTACCAAAATACTGTAGAACTATGCACTTACAGTATGATCCTTAATTGTTTCTATATGCACTATTTGTATGTTGCTTTGGATAAAAGCATTTCTTAAATGAACAAAATGTTCAGGAATTAGTCAGTTTAATAGCTAGATGCAAATGAACTTGTATTCTGTCCAAGCCTAACTTCATAATAAACAGATTTTCTCTGGACACACAAGGATGTGACCACATTAAAGGGTGCTGTGACAGGAAACAGGGCTGACTTCCTGCCTTTCAGGAAACTGTGATTGTGAGGGAAAGAATACGGATGGAATGCAAGCCACATAGTTTGGAGTCACACGGGTACTGCAGAGTTAGCTTAATTAACACCATACCGTTGGCATTTTATCCACTGAATTAAATCTGAAATGGTCTACATTTTGTGGTTGAAAGACAATTGGCTATATGTTGCTATTTATTGTGTGTGTATATGTGTGTGTGAGTGAGTCAATGAGTCAGTGAAACTGTGTGTGAGAGAACCAGTGTGGGTAAAGGGGAATTTGAGATAGTGTGTTGAGCAGTCCTGGACACAGTGTGCTGTTTCAAACTGCCTTCCTGCCAGGGTTGCTGAAAGGCCACACAAATGTGGTGCCCTCCTCATCTCTTTCGCTCCTACCAGGCTTCTCCTCCCCTCTCCCTCTTAGAGCACTGTGCTCTCCTTAGCCTGTCTCTAAAGGCCCCTGGCACAGAAGTCTGGGTCACAAAAGTCCACTCTCCAACTAACTCAAATGTCAACTTCTGTTTTGAAGAATCCTGAGCATAAGAACATAACACTTCACACAGAACACTAGTTGAGTTAACCAGAGCCCCTACTGAAACCTGCTCTGTAAAACACATCAAAACAGGTAAAAGGGTATCTAGTTTGACTCGCCTTCTTCGCTGAAAACATACATAGTCTGCAGAGTAGTTTCACATGAGCTGAGTTCTGAAGTCAGCTGGAGAGAAATCAGTGGGTTCACCCTGCTAAACTTGAGAGAGGTCTTTGTGCTTTCTTGGACTGAGCTGAAGTGTTGTGTTGAGGAGACGAGACACCCAAGACCTGTCATTAGCTTAAGCATCTCAGTAGGCCTCCCTCTCAAAAGGGAAGTCACTAGAACTCACTAAAAGAAGAGGAAGACAGTGGTCTGTAATGTCAGGTGGAAGCTAAATTAGACACAGCCATTAGTCTTATGGAATTGTGCCTTCAATAAGTGTATCAGACCTGACACCATTCCATGTGAGTTCTAAGAGAGACGAAGAGAGCCATGGCTGTGTAAAGTTCTCGTTTAGATGTTATTGTAAAATGTTATTTTAGCACAATGTCTGGCAAAATACTGACTGTTCCTTGACTCTAACCAACAAAATACTGTTAAACTATGCACTTCTGATGTACTGATGAATACAATGTAATGTCAAATAAGCTCATTTCCATGTGCTTTCTTTCCCTACAGAAAAACATTTGGAAATGACCTACGGTGATTAACCGACTTGAGTATATGTCAATTGACATGAATGTATTGTGTGCATATTGATTTACTGAAATACAGGCTATTCAAGAAATGACGACTTCATTTGTTTGCTGATTGATATAGTAAGTTATTCATCACCAACACAAGGACTGTCCCTTCACTGACCTACTTACTACAGTAAATTCAACAAGACATAAAAAGCTCATAAAAGGTCCTTGAGAAGAAGTGGAGAGGAAATCTAATGTGTGGTTGTCTCTTTATATTTATAACCAGGATTTCATTAAAAGAGTTGAGAGAACAGGAAATGGCTTTTGTGATTAGGTCCCTGTAGCACTGGGCAACAGGACACGTTGCCAAGGACTTAGGCAAGGACCATTTAGACCCTCAACACATGGGACAGTTATGACAGATATTACTTCTGGTTTGCTGTCAAAAAGGAGACTGAACTCAAATCAGAACATGGGATATGGTCAAGCAGCTCCTTCAGGTCACGATGCATATACCCTCCTGAACACAGCTGATCCCACACTCGTGCTGCTGAAAACTAGAGTCACAAAAGAGACCCTTTGTCGGTGACTGACGTCAACTTCCAATAATTGAATTTAGGAGAGAGTGAGGGAGAGGAGACTCACAAACAGAACCTCTTCTGTGGAGTTTTGTGAGTGGGACCAGCTATTCGACATCCATTTCAAAGAAGAACTTCAAAAATATATATATTTGCCTGGATTGTTAGAAAGTCAATTTTTCAAAACTGTCACAAGATGCTACAGTACATAGCTGCAATATTTCTAAATGAATATTATACAATACTTCCTCATCCAATGTATAGCCTTAGGCTGCAGATGCCAAGTTTTTGGCAAGCTGTATTGCACGATTCTACACATAGCTGTATACACTCTTATAGTCTCTCTACATGGGTCAGTCTGGCACACAGAGATTAGTGGGTGTCTTACAAACACAGATAAACATGTAGGTATATGTTAAATCCTACTTATATCCAGCACAAACAACTGTATACTCTCTCACAGCTGCAAGGCACTGTAGGGGAGTCGAAAAGGAGCCAAGAAGAGGGCTATAAGCAGACTTCCTCTTGCCTTGTATCCGCAAAGGAAGACCTAGCTAAACAAATGCGAAGCACAGAAGGCCTAATTAGTACACAGTCAGGAGATGTGCACACTGAGGGGTTAGAAAGTTACCATGTTCTGATCAAAACTATAACTGAGCATTAATCCAGAGAAAAATAATTCCACAATGTCTGGCTTTTAGGTCTTACCGACATGACTACTGAACATCCCCTACTGCACGACGCCTCACAGCCCAGACATAAACATCGCAAGCTACTCAACCACCTTTACTGAGAGACAGTGGTCCAAAGACCCAAGTTAATTTCTGAGATCATTCTTTTTAATTTACCAGTTCTGACAGTCTCATAAGGGTAGCACTGTCAGCCCGGACTGACAAGTGGAATGATTCCCTGTATCCATAAGTAATATTGAAAAACAAGAATCTGTGATCTCTGCCTTGCTACAAGGGTAATGTGTTATGGGCGGTCCAGGCGCTCACAGATTACAGACCATAGACTGAAGTTCTGTGAGGCCAGTACTAATACACAGAGGCCATGTGTGCTAGCCAAGCTTACCATGTTAATATATGTGCATGCCTTGCTCTGGGCAACACAATATGTGACTGTGAAAGCACAGAGCAGTGTCTGTGAAGCTGCCATTTTTTTTACTGTGATCAGCAGTGCAGCCAGGGTGGGCTGGCCATGGTCAGAGCCAAATAAATGTGTAGGGGCAAGAGACTAACTGCTAATGTGTAAAGGGCTATTAGTGTCAGCTACAGTGCTGACATGCTCCTTGTCCTGTTCCTTCTGTTGCCTACAAGGTCTTTGGACCTGTGAGCTGGAAGCTTGTTCACAAACTAAAGAGAATCCAAATACACATTCATGGTCCATAGAAGACTTGTGTGGAAAAAGATAAGTAAAGTCATTAAATGTGATGATGGCATAACAACTAACATGAAATCCTGCCATTAAGAGGTCTAACGACTATGATATTTGCAGATCAGAGGGTTGAAGCTGCATCAGAACTGGGGGAGATGAAAGGACAGGACAATAAGTCAATCCATCTCTCTGGTTTACACTTAAAACACCTCTGAGCATTGAGCTGGCCATCCACCTCACTCTGTTGGCATGGCGTACACCAAAATGTGTAAATGCTACCTTCGGCCGGACCTTCCTATTATGAGTAGACATACATGAGTCAACAGACTCAGAAGAAACCATAGCTACAAGTGCACTGCATCAAATTGGCTCATTATGAAATTAAGTTCACTTTGCGTCCAAACATGACATCAGAATACACAAACGAAATATAGACCAACCTCGATGATCAATGTATGTGAGTGTGTCGGAGGGGTGTAATTTGACAATATCTTATGGTATAAGGGTTTATCAGTATACATGGCCACCCAGTGTGTCACTACCCAATACCCTTCGCAATGAAATTTCATGCAAATGAATGAAGACAGAGGAGACCGGAAAAGGAGAATTTGAGGAAGATGAACAAGTTAAGGAAACAATTGACGAGGAAGAGGCTCCAGTGTGGGTGTCAGTCTGTACTATTTCCGCTGTTGATGACATCATCAGTGCTATACCACGCACCACTTGCCGCTTTCAAAGGGCACACTTCCTGTGAGCAAGCGCTTAAATTTGCATGTTGTCCATCTCAAAAGGTAGTAGCGAATGGTTGAGAAACAGTTACACAACAGAGGCTAGATTAATTGTACTGATACAGACAGCATTGTCAAAAATACACACTAGGATCACGATCAAGATGTTGAATGGCAGGATGTCAGCCTTTTTTAATCTTTCAAACAGGTTTGCAAGAAGTCACTGTGAAGTCCTTTGACACAAAAATAAAGCAAACATTTTGTTTCTTTGCATGAAGGTATTCAGTGTGACCTGTATTCTGTTTCTGCTAATTGTTTCAGCCTGATGGCTTGAGGGGAAATAAGCACAACATCAGTAATGATTACTGATTGATGATAACTTTATCATTTACCAATTACCAACACAATAGGTTTCCAGCTGCAGCCACACAGTAGCAACGCAGCAATGCTTCTCACTAACTTAACTCTCTCATTTACAAAACCAAGCCTCTCTCAAACAGAAAGTCTCTCACTACTGAATCATGAAGAACTAATGCTCTGTCCCACGGGATCTGGGAGCTGTTCCGTAGTCAGGCGGACAAGGTCTGCTTAGTCTAGTAAAGGAGAGTTAAAGAGGAAGGAGGGTAGGGTGTAGGTGGGAAACACTAGCACTGCACTAAAAGACATGACTGTACCTGAAGGCAGATACACAAAACTGCCTTCTAGAAAAAGTATTCAAAAGTTTAAAACGGTTGTACCTGTTAGATGTGGAAATTGTTCCTGCTTTTCGAGTAACAAACACCAAAGTTTTAGGAACTCTAAACACGCACACGCACAATACTTTGTTTTGTAAGACACTAATAACAGTGTATCAGGAATAGTTATTCCGCACACCAAACACATTTTACTCAGTGCTATAAAAGAGGAAGAGAAGCAGGAGTCTTAGCAGATATAGCAGTAGATGAAACCGTAAAACCGAAAGGGAATAGGATGAGGGAAAAAACATGTTGCAATAAAAAATATATAATGGTCTGCACTGGAATGTACCCTGTGTCTGTGTTGCCAGTGGACAGCAAGGCTTTAATTATGAAGCCAGGTTGCGTGTGTCTGAGACCAGCATGCCACAGTTCCCTCACTCTTATGCTGACAAACCACAGGTACTAGACTTTGGCCTATGGCTCCCTGGTTCCAGTAAATGTGTCATTATGCAATACTTAATGTCACTCAAGTCAAGCATAAAAGGGGCCTCTCCTGTTATCTTTTTCTCTGCTTTTTCTTTTCTCCCTCTTTATCTTAGTCCCAAAAGATAGGAGATGTAGTTACACTAATTAATTGTGCTTTTTGAGGAGTTATGTTAAAAAACTATGAATCTGGAGGTGGCTGGAGAAAAAAGACAGGAGCTCAGAGGGAGATTATGATCCAGGCTCTGTCTAGTGCCTTGAAGCCTGAGAAACACAACTGTCCTCAGCCTGGTATAGTGTCAGGCAGGCCTGGACTCCCTGCCTTTTTTCCAACCCTACTGGCACAGATTCACACACAGACTAGAAGTTTCAAGTTTAGTAGCCTGGAGACCTAGAGAACCTTCTACACCTCTACACTTTGCACATCTCTAAACCTCTAGTCTTGACTACAGAGTACTTTGTATGAATCAGATTATTATTTGGGGAGTCAAGTGGCTGAGCGGTTAGGTAATCGGGCTAGTAATCAGAAGGTTACCGGTTTGATTCTCAGCTGTGCCAATTACGTTATGTCCCTGGGCAAGGCACTTCACCCTACTTGCCTCAAGGGAAATGTCCCTGTACTTACGGTAAGTCGCTCTGCATAAGAGCGTCTGCTAAATGACTAAATGTATTTGGCTTGTTTTATGGTGGAGGTGACGGTATTTGTCAAGGGGGCCCATGTCGTAGTGTTGGTTTGTGCATTAGATGAGTCATTGGGTGCCTTTGGGTGGTAATGCCCTGTGTGCCAGTGACTGTGCTAGCTGCCCTAACACGTGTTTGTCTGAGCCCGCCTTCTGGCTTGTTTGTTTACTATAGTTCAGAGATTTAAGTGCTTAGTCATGAAGGTGCTCCACGTAAATGGTGTCAGTAAAGCTGGAATACTTTTTATTCATCATCAACCTGTCTATGAATTGTATAGCCTACATGCACCTAATCCTTGGTTGGACATCAACCATTGCATCTTAAAGTCAAAAGGAACAAAGACCAGGGTTCTCCCTGTAAGGAAAGGAGCAAACAAAAAATATATAATTATATAAGTACAATTATTATTATTATTATTAGTTAATTATTTACACAGGAAACCCCTCCTGTATCAAATATACACTATAAACACTGTCTCCTCCTCTGAGTAGAGTCTATTAGGAGTTTACATTGCAACAGTATGTTATGGAACCTGCGTCATTCAAGGACTGCTGGATGGGATTTTCCCAGTCCACACCCCCAACAGGCCAGGATGAGTTGCATGCCCATAGGGTGGTTAAGTTCCCATGCCAAGGTATTCTGGAATGCCAAGCACATGTCTATGGTGGATTTCTACTAGAGCGTCTGCTAAATGACAAAATGTTCTACTGGTGTCAATAGTGAGCAGGCAGAACAGAGTAACTGTGAGTAGAACAAACAGAGAGAAGTTGAAGAGAAAAACCACCTACAGTATACAGTGCCATATGTAAACACTGCTCCTGAAACATGTACATACTGCTGCTATACTTAGATAAACAACTTAAGCCACAAACAAACAAAATACTACCATTTAAATAATATACAATGAAAGAAGGGAATGGCATCAACTAGTCTGTCTCATCATTTAGTTGAATCAAGTGTTTCAAATATTTCACTAAAAACAATTTTACTCATGTAATTTACATTTACAAACATTATCAACCATTCACACTCATTTCCTTTGAGACTGGCACAGACCTCTATACAAATGTGATCTGGATAACAGCATACCACTTTTATATTCAGTGGGAAAATGGAGTGTGTCAGCACATGACTGAAAAACAACACTTTTCTGCCTATTTTACGAAAGTGCCTCCGACTATGGCCTTGGCTTTCACAGACAGCCCTAACACCCTGTGACTAGAAAATACCACAGCAAATCCTTCCAATCTGGCTGAAGACTCAAACAGTTTCTTAGCAGCCAGTTAAAATGAGACTGCTGTCCTACATGCAGGATCTGGCAGACAGCACAGAAACAGTGGAGTCAGCTGTGTTTACACCTCAGAATACCATTCCAGAGTGGAGGGCAGACTTCATCACACCCGTAACCTGAGGACCCTTCTTGTGTAATAATATTGGCTACATTCCACAGTTCATTAATACTTCAGATAATGGTTTCTTTGAATACTGGGTCTTATGAAGAGCTCTTCTGACACATATTTTGTAAAAGGTGATCAATGGATTAGATTTTAAAGGATTTGAAACTCTGATAATATGTCAATTGCGTTTTAGAAGATCTCCCTTCAAACAACAAAGTCAAGCACATTTTGGAAACTCCATCAATAGATGGAAATCTCTGTTTCGTCAGCAGACTTTTAATATCTGGAAAAATCAGATGACTGACTAGACTGGCCGAAATTGGCCAGTGGACATAACATGGTTACTCTACCAACACAATGAAAGGAGATGACATAACATTACTGGAGCTTGCTCTAGGAGTGGTCTGGTCAAGCTAGAAAATAAGTTATGTATACCCCTTAAAAGCTATTTTGTGATTCTACCAGTTAGCTGGTATGAATTGCACCTTGAAATATGATGCTTATAAAATACAAACTTGCATATTTGATTAAACTGAACTTCTCGTTCGATATTATAAAAAATAAGTCATACCTTCCAACCAGCAGAACTATTGCTGTCTCCCTTGTCCTTGAAATAAGGAACGCTCTTCACCATCCAGTCGTAAATCTGGGACAATGTGAGGCGCTTCTCTGGGGAACTCTCAATAGCTTTAGTTATGAGATCAGCATACGACATATTTCCCCACGCATTACGACGAGATGAGCTACTTTTACGTTGGGCAGCGGCAGCAGCAGTCGCCGCAACTGAGGATGTTGAGCCGACTGGAGAGGACAGGAGAGGCACCTGTTGCTGATGCGAGAGCTGAGGGTTTGGGAGCTGTTGCTGATGTTGACTGGGCTGGTCGTGGATACAGTTATCCTGACACTTGAAATCATTGCACAAGTTGTTATGCTTTTGCTCAGGAAAATCTTCAGTCTCCTCCAACAAACTGAGACTGCTAATAAAGTCGGAACTGCTGGTGGGTTCCTGTTTCACTGACGTGGCTGGCGAAGATGTGTTTGAGTCTCCTGGATTTATGAACTCCGGTCGAGGCAGGGGCCAAGTGCATGAGCGGGGCCGTGAGAGTGGTTCAAAATCCGGGTCGATTTCTACTAAATGTTCCTGGGCTACTTCGGCCATAATACTAGTAGTTATATGAGCAAGAAATCACATGAAAAGCAGCAAACTAATGGAAAACGATATTTATAACATCTAAATAAAAATTACATATAAAAATCCGAGATTGTAATGAAAACATAAAATCGAAGCCAAGTTGTAAAACAGTTTGACTGTTAAATGTTCCAATCCAAACGCAGAACAATTCCTTAGTTTTCTGTCGCTCCTTGCCTACTTGCCAGCCTGTTGAATGTCAGTGTGTGGAGCGGTGTTCCTGAAGCTATCAGTTGTTGACTAATAGGCTACCACCCACATTTGAGTGACAAGTTGATACCGCCAATGGCGGTCATGTAAAAAAGAAACAACACTGTTGTCGCACTACGGCTTTTTCTGTTTCCCAGAAGAAAAAACTAATATTTCGATTTTGATTAGGTTACGGAATATAAGGGAAGTTCACATTGGCTATTTGTTTGTTTTGTTTGAGGGGCTCTCTATACAGTCTAGTTATTTTAATGAAGTTGAAGCAAAATGGGGGTACAGGTTTAGGCAGGTATGTCTTTGATGTCATGTCCTAGTATACAGTAGCTACATATTGTTATTTGTGTTTATAAATTGCAAGTGATTTTTTTGGGACTAACCAAACGGGCCGCGATGAACCGCACACACTTGCAATTACACCAAGCCTGTTTCCATATAGTAAAACAATGAAACTGCAATAAAATGGGATTATAGTAGCCTGGATGTTCAGTGATTTTGTCATCATAGCTATATCGCAGCAACAAAATTAGAGACATAACTATCAGGGCAAACTATGTACCTGTGAACATATCCAACGCACGCAACGTCATGCAATTGCCTGTGCCTGCCTTTGGACGATACTGACATCTTTTGGTGATCAGATGGTAGTACAAATACGTCCTCATAATTTGCAGGTGCTTGAATAGTCAAGAGAAGGTAGCAGCACCTTGTTTTGAATCCCCTCCCCCCAAAAACACGACCGATTAGTCTATAGGCCAAATGTAAAAAGGAAGGTTTCATCTGCTCTTTGAAAAGAGTTTCCCCTCTATAAGCTATAGCCTAAACTTTTATCCGAAGCAGTATGTGGATATTTGAACCTCTTGATTTGGAGTCAAGTGCTGTGACCCCTGACCTTTACCTTCCGCTGAGCTACACGTAGCCCGTAATTTTTGGTGGCAGGGATACGAGCCACTATGGAGGATTATAGGGGCCAAAACTAAATAAATAAATACTTGGTTAAATAAATAATTATATAACACAAAGCTTAAATAAATGACACAAAATATATAAATGTTACATGTATTTGTGTGTATATATATATAGGTTTACGTTTTCATGTGTTTACATTTATTCATTTATACTTACATTTATGTATTTATACTTACATTTATCCACGGTGAAACTTCCTGCAGCAAAATAAATCTGTCGTCCCCCCCGTCACAAAGTCAGGGGGCGGGTCAAAGCCTCTGATTGGTGGTTCAATTTGAATCGACTGCTTTTGACTATTCCAAGGTGGCAGCACCTTGTGCGGATTCAATGAATGAAATATTGAATGCTACAGTGGTCGAAATGTTGGCGGAAGCTGAAGAGATGGAGGCACCTGCCAGTTCACTTTTTTTTTACATCATATTGAGGGCTTCGCTGAAATTATAGGAATTATATTGGCCTTAACTGACACAGACATCAGTGAAAATGTGTTCACGATCCTCAGCGAGATGATACAGCATAGGGGTGGGCATATCGA
Organism: Hypomesus transpacificus; assembly: GCF_021917145.1. Classification (NCBI taxonomy): domain Eukaryota; kingdom Metazoa; phylum Chordata; class Actinopteri; order Osmeriformes; family Osmeridae; genus Hypomesus; species Hypomesus transpacificus. The sequence goes on along the minus strand of NC_061074.1, from coordinate 14,104,010 downwards.
TCTTAAGACCGACAGTGGCCGGGTTGGGAAACCCGGCAACTATCAATACCAACGTTGGTATCAATAGCCTGATTGATAGCGTGATAAGATCGATACTTAAGTTTAATTCCACACCGAGTACACAACTCCCTTTACATCATAGTGGTTGTGCAAACACCGTCTAACTAACTTCGCTCAAACTCACTTAGCCCCTCCACTGCTTTTCTAAGCCCAAAGTAGGCTATCGGTATTGGCAATACTGGCCCTGTATTTACTCCTTGGTATCGGATCTATACCACATCTGCAGTGTCCGCAGTGTCGCACACCCCTAGCAGCTGTAGAGTGAGGCGATAGAGCAGGGGTCACTAAATGGCGGACCGCGGTCCGAGTCCGGACCCAGGCGGCTTCCTATCCGGACCCGGACCTTTAGCCGATATATTTTTAGCCAATGGAGTTGATTCATTTTGAAGGAACGTTTCCATTTTAACCGGCACATTTTTATAGCCTGTACGCTATTTATTTTGTCTATGGTTTTTAATGTGGTTTCTATCTTCTGTGTCCAATCCAAAGATCCAATCAGGGCCAGTTGCATAAAAATAGACCTAGTCTTAGACTTAAATGCAACTTTAAGTCCGACTTGCCATAGACACTTCAATTTACCTGTTGCATAAAGCTTTAAGATCAGCGACTAACGTAAGACTGACTTAGATAGCCTGTTGCGCGCTGCTATGGGTAAAATAAGACACTTTGCGAAAAAAGAAAAGATGGCGGACAAAACAGCGACACTTAACGGCGAAAGATTGATACATTTTAACCTTATGAAAACCTATATCTATTGGAGGAATACAGTATTGAAAAAGTTGTCTTATTAACAAATAGTGTATGCGTTTTTAAGTTTCTTAATTTAACCCCAACGCTACTTCCATTTATCAACAACAACGCAGATGGCTGGTGCTAGCGTAATACAGTGAGTTATGTTGTCATCTACTCACTCGTTTAATAAAACATTTTATTCTGCGGAAAAGCAGAACCCCGTAAACATTTTCTGCAGTTACAAATAACACTTAATTGCATACACTTAACAAATAACACTTAATTTTCATAGCAACTCAGCCCTTACGGCAAGGTTTAGCCAGCTTAGTTTAAGACTAGTCTTAGCCTTAGACTGTCTTAAATTGTCAGGTAAGACTAGTCTAATTAAGCCTGTCTGTTGCATAAATAGTAAGACTGACTTAATTTGAGGTAGAAAAGTTAGCCACCTCTCCCCCTGGCTAAACCTTGCCGTAAGGGCTGAGTTGCTATGCCAACGATCTGTTTTAGTAGGCTACGTCATTATTTTAGCATAATGTATTATGAAAGGAATTAAGTGTTATTTGTAAAGGCCCAAGGACACAACGTCATTTGGCACTGCCGGGAATCGATCCGGCAACCTTCTGTTCACTAGCCCGATTCCCTAACCGCTCAGCCACCTGAAACATATACCTATTCTATTTCCCTTTCTGCTTGTGATAGGAACCCTGACCTGTTTGACCTTTCTGCAAATAGCATGCATACTACTTGGTGCCCTGCTTCTTTGCAATAGCAGGGGTTGTGAATAAGCAGGTATTCTTATGAGAGTTTCATTGCACTTACTACCACTTTTTCCCCTTTTTCAAGAGCTTGAAGTTTTTTCGTAAGGTTTTACATGATCTTAGACTGTACTAGCCATACATTGGATTCCCTTACGTCAGTGCAACAGGCCCATGCTCTGTAACAGCATGTTTTACGGTAGCTTTAGATAGGCTTTTTACACTAGAATTTACTGGGTAAATAAATCAGTAGTTGAGGCAATGCTGGATAAAGTCCCGATCGAGTCTTTAAGTAGGACTCTTATAATTCAGTTACAGTAAAAATGCAACCACGGGACAGTACTTGGCCTCATAATGCTTCTGTCCTTTGACCAGGCTTTCTTATTAGATTTGACATAAAACCATCCTTGAAAAACAAACAAGATTAGATCTTATGTTCCATGAGTTGTGAAACACAACTTATGAATGCCGTTGTATAGAACGTGTATTGTATAATTTGTTAAATCACCCAAAGATGTCAGTCAATTTCACAAAGTTGTGCAAAATAGTCAAATATGACACAAAATAGTCATGCTTTCATATGCACATCAAAGTCCCTGCCACTGATAATGAGAATCTGGAGATTGTTGAGCTTCTTCTCAACTACAATGTGTTTGTGGGAGATGCCCTGATGCATGCTGTCCGGAAGGAGGTGGTGGGAGCTGTGGATTTGATCCTCAACCACAAGAAGCCTAGCAGGGAGAGGCAGGTGAGACATGGACCGGTGGACTCTTTACCAGACACAGACTTTTTACCTCGCAGACACACAAACACACAAACAAAGCAATCTCATCAAGAATATTGTTGTTGTTTTAGTCCTCCTTTTCGACCCCAGGCAAATGGAGCCCTCTGACTAAAGGATTGAAGGTAAGGTTATTTGAACAGAATGACAGGAATCTGAGTAAAACATTTTCTGAAGCATGAGAAGCACCAGAAATGGTTGATCACATGTAAATTACTATACTACTTACGCTACTCTTTTGAAGCAATAACCATTGCCATTAAATGTATTTACAAAATCACTCAAAAACAAACATTTTTTATCTTGTTTTTGTATGACTAGACTTGTTGTAACAAATGGTTAAATGTTTTGGGCCAAAACATATCAAACTTACTAACCTTAATAAACTTGATTCAACAAATAGGCCAAATCACCGCTAAATTGTCAGAAGACTTGGGCTAAGTGAAGAAGTTACAGGAAATAGGGGAGTGTCTTTTTCAACCATTGGCAATGTGACTAATGTTTTATCTTGATTTTATCATGATTAACAATTTGTTTACTACCTCTCACCATAACCGACATCCTTTTTAAGTTGTCCCTGTCTGCATCGTCTCTGGCCAGTGTTATCCCTCTCTACTGCTGCCCCAGGGCTCCCCAGCTATGCGCCATGGTCAAGCAGCCATTTCACAGCTGTATAACAGAACAGACACTTCATTGGATAGGGACCGCATCCACCTGAAGATTGTCCGGGCTAAATCAGAACTGTCTGGCCCGGAGCGAGCCTATCTGCGTGCTATCGAGAAGGGAGACTACGCTAGTGTCAAACAGGGCTTAGAGGAGGCAGAGATCTATTTCAGGATCAACATCAACTGTGTTGACCCACTGGGACGCACAGCACTACTCATAGCCATTGAGAATGAGAACCTGGAGATCATTGAGCTTCTTCTTAACTACAATGTGTTTGTGGGAGATGCCCTGATGCATGCTATCCAGAAGGAGGTTGTGGGAGCTGTGGATTTGATCCTCAACCACAAGAAGCCTAGCAGGGAGAAGCAGGTGAGTGAATCTCCTTTTTAAGAAAGACCTGTTTGACCACAGCAGGGGGAACAATGTTTCAGCCAATACAAATATACCTACAATAACACAAACTTAACAAGACAGGACCATGTTAGTCCGCATGTTATACTATTGGCTCTAATCTGTCCTTGGCTTGTGAACAGGTGCCACCAATCCTGTTGGAAAAGCAGTTTTCTGACTTCACACCAGACATCACCCCCATTATTCTGGCTGCACAAACCAACAACTATGAGATTATCAGGTTGCTGTTGCAAAAGGGTGTATCCATACCTCACCCACATGCAGTGTGTTGCAACTGCATTGAGTGTTTGTCCAGCTCAGATGTGGACAGCCTACGTCACTCTCGCTTGCGCCTCAACATTTACAAGGCCCTGGCCAGCCCTTCCCTCATAGCCCTCTCCAGCGAGGACCCCTTCCTGACTGCCTTCCAGCTCAGTTGGGAGCTGAAACAGCTCAGCGAGGTGGAGAATGAGTTCAAGTCAGAGTACGAAGCGCTCTCTCACCAGTGTAAGCAGTTTGCCAAGGACTTGCTGGACCAGACGAGGAGCTCCAAAGAGCTGGAAACGATCCTCAACTACCGGGATGACATCAACCCTCTGTTGATCGAGAACACCAATGACTTGGCACGTCTGAAGTTGGCCATCAAGTACCGTCAGAAGGAGGTAGCGTATTTGCTTAGCTGAGCTCAGGCTATTTTAATATTCAGATGGTCTGCAGATGGTTACTGGTGTCTTATGTTGTTCTAGAGAGAAAACTGTAGGGCCACTGATGATTTCCCTTTTGTAGTCCGTACATTGTGTTTAATTCCAGTTAAAGTAATTGAAAACGAATTTCCGTTGTCTGATATAAGTTTAGGTCAGTATACGATGAACGGTATTTCAATACATTAATCTTTTGCTAGTTTTAGCCACATTGTGCTGAGACTGGGTTGGAAATGTACTGAGATGAATGGTTTCCTGTAGGCGTTAGCATGGTATTTGCCAGTCCCATGGTACAGAGATAATTGTGGATAATGATACAATAGTAAACTGACCGAGTATTTCCCTGAAATGTAAATACTAATTTAACAAAGAGAAAACAAACAATATCCACTCATTGCTCTTTTTGAGTCAAATTGATTATATTCCCATAGTGTAAATTTAATTGGATAAATTGTGAATGAATCTGATGAATGTCACATTCTTTTCCTTTGTTATTCTTGAACTCAAATCTTCTGCTTCTTCTGAAGTAAGTCATTGAAATCTGGTCATAATTAATTTAGGCTTCTGTCCAAGACTACACATATCTAGTAGAGGGTTCTATTCAGTCTCAGATGGTAGAGGAAAGAAGAAATTAAAATGAATTTAGAGAATTTGGTAAATACTCTTTCCTTAATTTCTTTTTCCCAGTGATACTATTCTCTTTCACCAAGACAAAAGGAGATATTTTCTTATGTACTGTATTTTTCCTATTGAGACCTGTTCAGATAAAAGGAATAATTTAGGATTATCCTAGAGACTAGAAATATGAATCTCCTTCTCTTTCCGATTCTTCTCAGTTTGTTGCTCAACCAAACTGTCAGCAGCTGTTGGCTTCTCACTGGTATGGCGATTTCCCAGGCTGGAGAAGACGCCACTGGGCAGGGAAGTTCATCATCTGTTTCATCATTGGCTGTCTTTTCCCAGTCTTCTCCCTTTGCTACCTAATCTCTCCTAAGAGCCGTTATGGCCTCTTCATACGCAAGCCCTTCATCAAGTTTATCTGCCACACAGCCTCCTACCTCACCTTCCTTTTCCTCCTCCTGCTGGCCTCCCAGCACATTGTGTCTACAAACCCTAACCGTCAGGGGCCGATGCCCACCACCGTGGAGTGGATGATCCTGCCCTGGGTTTTAGGTAACGTAACACCAGTTATTAATCAATGTAATAAGTGAAAATTAAAATTATACGTGATCAAGTTTACTATTGGGCCAGATACTGTACTTATATATTATGAAAATAGTACCACATTTCATCTAGCACAACTGTTTTTTTAATGCACAAGTGTTTTTCGCCAAGCCATTCCATATTCCAAAATGTGTTCCTTATGACAGTCAGTACTCACTACAACCAGATGCCTTCCGTGCATAAGTCCATCACACTTATTTCCCACCTGTGGAATTCCACCTAAATCAAGGAACTGAGCTGGACATGTCATGCCACCACCCCGTATCTTTTCCTTCTGCTAGGCTTCATATGGACAGAGATCAAGCAGATGTGGACTGAGGGCTTCCAGGACTACCTCCATGACTGGTGGAACCTGATGGACTTTGTCATGAATTCCTTGTATCTTGCCACCATTTCTCTAAAGATTGTTGCTTATGTGAAGGTATTGCTATGCGATGTAGAATTGATATTGCTGTCAAACCTGTTTCTTTATAATCTAGACACTTGTGTACCCTCATAAGGCTTGTTTATTTCACTTTCTGAATATTTGGCACTCCAAGTACTTGGTATTTGATCTTCTGACCTCCCACAGTACAGTGGCTTCAAACCCAGAGAGAGTTGGGAGATGTGGCATCCTACCTTGGTGGCAGAGGCCTTGTTTGCCATAGCTAACATCTTCAGCTCCCTGCGGCTCATCTCCCTCTTCACTGCAAACTCCCACCTGGGACCCCTGCAGATCTCACTTGGCCGCATGCTGTTGGACATCCTCAAGTTCCTTTTTATCTACTGCCTGGTATTGCTGGCCTTCGCAAATGGGCTCAACCAGCTGTACTTCCACTATGAGACAGACGAAGGAAATGATTGCAAGGGAATTCGATGTGAACTCCAAAATAACGCTTTTTCAACGTTAGTTAAACTTTTATCAAATGTCCAAGTGTGTTTGAGTCAACATTGACTGTACTAAGCCTGCCATAAAATGAGCTACTTTTTCGTTGGGATGTACAGAATCTCACTATATTGTTTATAGAGGTCTGCCTTAGTATCTTTTATTAGAAAATAATGTTTTTGATTGCTCCAAAATAGCTTGAGTCACAGACGTCCTTTCAGGTACTATCATAAATATATTTTATTGATAACTATGGTTTGTTTTGTCCTCACAGGATGTTTGAGACGCTGCAGTCTTTGTTCTGGTCCATATTCGGGCTCATCAGTATCTATGTGACCAATGTGAAAGCGGGCCACAAGTTCACTGACTTTGTGGGTGCCACCATGTTTGGCACCTATGGTGTCATATCCATGGTGGTTCTGCTCAACATGCTCATCGCTATGATGAACAACTCCTACCAGCATATTGCTGTGAGTGTCAAGTGAATCTCCTATCCCTCCAATCTGTATATCTCCTGTATGTTTAAATACTGTCATCTTAATGACATAGGACGCTTCATACTGGGCCTTTTTTCAAATGAAGTTTGCAGCATGATTTATCAAATGTGTAACTCACTAAAGGATATGCTTTACGTTTAGGATCATGCTGACATTGAGTGGAAATTTGCAAGAGCAAAGTTGTGGATGAGCTATTTTGAAGAGGGAGGGACTTTGCCGCCCCCTTTTAACATCATTGCCAGTCCAAAGTCCATCTGGTCCTGCATCACATGGTTAAAGAAACACATAATCAAAAGGACACAAGCCGTAAAAACAGAGAGATTTGGAGAGATGGGGGTGAGTTGTCTATGTAAACCCCTGACACTTTGTCATGTGTAGTATTGTTCTGGATGTTCCCACTCAGTTTCGTTTTGGTCACAAAGAAAAAAATATTATTTAATTACGTTTCCTGATTTAGGAAGGAAATTTACAAGAATTGTTTAGTTGTATAGTTAATTTGAGTCATGAGTCCTCCATACTGGTCAGAAACACTGCTGAGATTAGTTTTCTCAGAAAGTTCAAGTAAGAGAATAGGCTAACTGTCTCCTGTGGCAGAGAGTACATCATTAGATTATAGTCATGCCAGCCATGAACTGAATTGATTTTTCCTCTTTTTGTAGAGACGGGCTGCTGAAAATGTGCGAATTAACCACCAGTATCAGGTACAGATATGCATGTTCTCCCACTCAACAGCTTTTTCAGATCTTATAATACCAATATTGTATAATTAAGGGTAGAACACTCTTAATTTATTTTCTCAGGAGGTGCTGAAACATTTGGTAAAAAGATATGTTGCTGCAATGATCAGAGATGCCAAAACAAAGGAAGGGCTGACAGAAGAAAGTTTCAAGGTTAACTACTTTTTTTGTTAGATACAATATTGCATCACTGACATCCATTTTGGACTTCATTCGACAATCTATTGATGACCAAATTAAATTCACTGGTCTTTAACTCTTGACAGGAGCTGAAGCAAGACATTTCCAGCTTCCGATATGAAGTCCTTGGGATGATGAAGAGAAACATTTCAGATGGTCGATTAGGTCAAGAAAGTAACATCAGATGTTCTGCACCGGACAATCAATTCAAACCCTCCCCCACATTTCCCACTGCCAAGCCTCAGAGCAAAATCCCCCTCTTTAACGTCACTTCCACAATCCTGCAGAGTGCCACTGCAACCTCCACCTCCCAAGCCTTTACCAAACTAGTCAACAACCCAGTGATCCCTAAGCTTGTTCCCCTAGTTACAGAAGTCAGGCTGGCCTGCAGTGACTATCCCAATGATATGTCAGACTTGGGGCAAAAGAACAAGTGTCCAGACCACAGCAGTCAGGTGTTTCCTGTGTCAGATGAGCCTGGGGAGTCTGACGGAGACCAGCGGGACTGCAATGGGGAAAGTGGGGTGAGGGGCAGAACCAGGATGTCAGAGGAGCAAGAAAAGGAGGTCGAGAATCAGGAAAAAGAAATCCGTCCATGGAAGCCAATATAGAGATTTTCCATTAGTTAATGGTAGTTAATGACCAATAACTTAACTGATTCAGTGACTGATCAGTGATTTACAGAGTGAGTTTGTTTACTTTGTGTCAAAGAAGCTTCCCCATATGACATTGTGATGTTGACCACTAATCATAATGGTGACCAAATACAGTGCCCTCCAAAAGTATTGGAACAGTGAGGCCAATTCCTTTATTTTTGCTGTAGACTGAAAACATTTGGGCTTGACATCAAACGATGAATGTGAAACCAGAGATCAACGTTTCAGCTTTTATTTCCAGGTATTTACATCAGGATCTGATGCACAAATTAGAAAATATCACCTTTTTGTTCAAACCCACCCATTTGTCACGTGAGCAAAAGTATTGGAACATGTGACTGACAGGTGTGTTTTGTTGCCCAGGTGTGTCCTATTACATACATTATTCAATCAATAAATACCACTGAATGTCTACACTCAGGTTCAGATTGGGTTAGATAGGTTTTGTATATGCAGACTGTATTCAGAGGTGAAAACAACATGAAAACCAGAGCGCTGTCTTTGGGTGAAAAACAAGCAATTGTGAGTCTTAGAGAAGATGGAAAATCAATCAGAGCCATTGCAGAAACATTGGCCATAGCCAGTACAACCATTTGGAATGTCCTGAAGAAGAAGAAAACTACTGGTGTACTAAGTAACAGAGGTCGAACAGGTAGACCAAGGAAAACATCAGCAGTTGATGACAGAAACATTGTGAGAGCTGTAAAGAAAGACCCTAAAACAACTGTTAGTGAGATCAGCAACAACCTCCAGATGGCAGGAGTGAAGGTATCACTATCTACTGTTCGCAGAAGACTTCATGAACAAAAGTACAAGGGCTACACCAGAAGATGCAAACCACTCATTAGCAAGAAGAATAGGAAGGCCAGGCTGGAAATTGCCAAAAAGTACAGAGATGAACCTCAAAAATTCTGGGACAAAGTTTTATGGACTGATGAGACAAAGATTAACTTTTACCAAAGTGATGGAAAGGCTAAAGTTTGGAGAAAGAAAGGAACTGCTCATGATCCCAAACACACAAGCTCATCTGTGAAACACGGTGGAGGTAATGTCATGGCTTGGGCTTGCATGGCTTCTTCTGGGACGGGCTCATTAATCTTCATTGAGGATGTAACACATGATGGCAGCAGCAAAATGACCTTGGAAGTCTACAGAAACATTTTGTCTGCCAATTTAAGGAAAGATGCAACCAAACTGATTGGCAGAGCCTTCATCATGCAGCAAGATAACGACCCAAAACACACTGCCAAAACAACAAAGGAGTTCATCAGGGGCAAGAAATGGAAGGTATTAGACTGGCCAAGTCAATCTCCAGACTTAAACCCTATAGAGCATGCATTTTACCTGCTTAAGAGGAGACTGAAGGGAGGAACCCCACAAAACAAACAACAACTGAAAGAGGCTGCAGTGAAAGCCTGGGAAAGCATCAAAAAGGAAGAATGCAAAAGTTTGGTGACGTCAATGGGTCACAGACTTGCTGCAGTTATTGAAAGCAAAGGATTTGCAACTAAATATTAAGTCTTATTCACTTAAATATGTTTTAAGTATATCTGTTCCAATACTTTTGCTCACATGACAAATGGGTGGATTCAAACAAAATGTGATATTTTCTTAGTTGTGCATCAGATCCTGATGTAAATACCTGGAAATAAAAGCTGAAACGTTGATCTCTGGTCTCACGTTCATTATTTGATGTCAAGCCCAAATGTTTTCAGTCTACAGCAAAAATAAAGGAATTCGCCTCACTGTTCCAATACTTTTGGAGGGCACTGTATATATGCAAATGAGAAAATCTGAACTTTACATCAACAATACTGAAAGAAGGCATAAACATACTATACAAATGAACATGTACAACAAAACGTTATTTAATAATAGCATTTTTAACGTTTACCCGAGCTGTTGGATGCACTCACTGCATTTGTTTCAAAATGTATTGTCCCTTTGCCATGCACTAATGAAACACTAGCAATGTAAAGAGGCCCTATATACAATGTAAATATCATTAACCATCATTTCTCTCATGTGTACACTGTGAAGAAGTATCAGGTCCTATGTGGTCTGACGGAGTACTATCAGCTGTGAAAACAAAGAATTTTGGCAGAATTGTTGAAAAGCAAAAAAGCATGTAACATTTCACCGCTAGGTGGTGTACATTGCATGTAAAAAAGCAGTATGGCAGTACTTCCAACTCTGTATGTTCACTTTTTGTTTGGGTTAGATTAGATTTGTGGCCAAATAATTGAGATTGCCACACACATGAATCTGGAGGATTCCCAATCTCCATCTGCTCTGAATTCTACAGCTGCTAAATCTGGAGCACATGTTCTGTGTTACGGAAAAATGACTTACAACTTACAGAAGTTTGGGGTTCACAAAGGTGACTCCCTCCGTACTTCTGTGAAAAAACTGCATGTCATCAAAATGACAAATGTCCCTCAGACAGCATGCCTTCTTTGCTTCCACATGTTTTTTTTTCTCACCATGCAAGTATGTCTAAAGGTATAAAGACAAAAAAAATATTACAAACTACAAAGACAATTTTAATAGTATTCTGACTGGCCAAAAAGTCTGTGTCAAATATGAACACACACTATAATGAAGCTGCTACAGGAATATATGGTCATAGAGGGAGGTTGGTCTGACTCCTTGCCATCCTTCTAGAGCAGTGAGGTATTTAAACTCCCTCTCTGCAAGCCTGCTCCCATTACTCTGGTTTTGTTAGGGCCAGTTGAGGGACTAAGGATGAAGCTCTTTTTTGCAGCTGCCTTTGCGTTCTTTGTGCTGTCTGCCTTTGATAGGGCTGATTCTTCTGCTTATGACAAAATTGTGACACACAGCCGGATCAGGGCTAAAAAGGAAGGGTAAGAAAATTGTATTATTAGTGGTATTGGTAGCACAGTAGAAGGATGGTATTAATATAATTTGCTGGTGGAATCATTGAATATATTCATAGCTGTCAAGCAAATGTATGGATGTTTGCAATTCTGAGTGAAGTTAAATATGGATATGATAAAAATACTTTATTGCATAATAAATATAGCTATCAAGTACACCTTTTGTATGAATAAATAAAGATGCATGGTTGATTAAGACTATTACTGTTACTATTATGTACTACTTATGTACCATTTAAAATATTTACATTAATGTACTATACATGTTCCAGTGCAAGCAAGGAATTTTAGCTCGTTCAATGGGCACTGTAAATTCATGGTTCCTTTCTTAAATACCCCTGGTGCACATCAGCCCCAATGTCTGCGCTCTCCAGCAAGTCATGGGGACCAAGAAGAAGTACTTCAGTACTTGCCGTAATTGGTACCAAGGGGCCATCTGTGGAAAGAAAGCGTAAGTGTCATTTTATGGTTCCTCCAGGCTATTATTTATTCTTTCTTAAACAATGAATTTGGAGTTCTTCTACAACAGATGAGAGTTATCTCCCTATGTCCCAGCACATCCAACACATAAAAGCAGTGTATCTATAGAATCAAGTAAAATATGTGTCACGTCAAGGTACCCCCTTAGTAAAATAAACATCCCAGTCCTGGTTGATGTGTTTTTAATGCATGTACTTTATCCATCACACAAACAATGCTCTGGAAAATATGGTTTAGCTCCAGTCCTGTGTGTGTCCATAATGATAGGCTTCCTTATTAGAAAAGGGTTTTATTAGCCAGACCCTGGTTTTATCCATTTACCGCATGCCAGTGGTGTGTGCATGGCTGGCTTACATACAGTACATTCTCATTGGAATGGGAGTCTTGTCAAGTTGCTGACCAAACAGTAGTTTCCAGCTCCATGACTAGTGGAAGGTTGGGGTTTGTTCTGTGCGTGGGAGAGCAATGTGGAGATAGTGTTGCTGACTGTTGCACAGCATGACTTGTGTGTCCCCATCCCACCACTCTGTTGAAGTGGACTTACAGTAAAGGAGAACGAGGGAGAAACTGGCAGACAGCTATGACCTCGGAGCCTCAGCATAGACTCAATCTGTTCCCAAAAGTAATGTCTGGTCTCTGGTGAACAGGCAAACTGTTTATGGCAACATTCAACCACCATCCACCTTTTTTTATTTTTTATTTCCTTTATTATTATGAAACAAGCAATTTGAAAACCAATCATACTTATTTTACACTTGACGTATAACATGCAAATATTTATCAGTTTTCAGTATGAAAGCTTGTCTTTAGTATTTTACGTTTATAATCTAAAAATGCATCGTCATTCATTATGATCATCAATAATTATCTTAATAAGTACTTTATTGAAAGTATATGGAATGTATATGAAATGCAGAATGTGTCGTTCAGGTTTCTTTCTATGGAGGTTTCTCTATAAACAACTAGTGACAGGTATTTGCTTTATTATTCAAACTCCCATGCCAATTTGGCACCCAGGTATTTTTCTATTTGACTCTGGAAGAGCATATAGAAATATAGTGTAGACTCTTAATGTTACTCATGATTAATTCCAGGCCTCAAATGTAGACTCTGCAGACCATCTGCAGGGTCCAGGAATATATCAAATTGCAGACAGTGCCTCTGTTGCAACTACCATAGCTCTCACTTGTTCAGACTTGAAGGTTCACATGCTATAGTATTTTTTGGCAGCTGCTGTTGTTTTCCCCATCTTCTTCTGTTTCTATGAATTTAGGGTTGCTGTCCTGTTCCTCTGTAAGGAGTGAATATGTGATCTCACGTTTGGGTGGCCAAAAAAACAACTTTTTTTTCTAAATCATCTGCTCAGATGTTCAGCAACCTGCAAATCAACTTAGAAGTCACTAAAGTCAAGACAGACATACATACAGGGGCCTTCCCCAAATCGTTGGAAAACATTGTTTGTATGATTACTGAAACAGATAGAGTTTCGTGGGGGGGTTTAAACTCACCAAAAACAATCAACTCAAGATAATGTTATGATTCAGCTCAAAATAAGGTCTGCAACATATATAGTTACGAGAATGATATGAACGTTATCAGCCCATCAATCTGTAAGTATAGCAGAGCATGTCTCTTTGTCCTTCAGGACTGTACTGTATGAATGCTGCCCTGGATACATGAAGCTTGATGGTCTGCGTGGTTGCCCAGCAGGTATTGTACTGTGTGTATTGGTGTTTACACTGTATGTGATACTGTACTCAAAGAGTAGAGGTTATGGGTATAAAGCACAATTTAAAAATGCAACACTAAAGGATTTTATAATGAGTGGGTGTTGATTGAATGTAGATTTTTTTTGTTACTTTTGTGTGTGTGTAAAGGGAGAATGGTGTTACATGTTATTGTTCTGGTGTCATACCCTTTCTGAAGTGGCCCCAATTGATCACGTGTATGGTACTCTGGGATTGGTGAAGGCCTCCTTAACCCAAGAATACTCCGACATTTCCAAGCTGAGGGTTGAAATTGAAGGATCTGGATCTTACACTTTCTTTGCTCCCAGTAATGACGCTTGGGATCTTCTGGAAGAGGTAATTCCCACCAAAATGCAGATGATACACATTTTCTTCTACTGGAGAACAATTATGACCCTATCTACCTTATAGACAGTGAAGAGTGCCTTGGTCAGCAACGTAAACATAGAGTTGTACAATGCCCTGCACTACCACATGGCCAACCAACGTCTCCTGACAAAAGATCTGAGGGATGGCATGACTGTCACCTCAATGTACAACGACCTGGGCCTCTACATCAATCACTACTCCAATGGGGCAAGTCTTGTCTATCTTTGACTACATTTAAGCACATACAGTAAAAAAAGGTTATGTGCATTCAGATTGTATAAAACAGGCTGCATTGTGTGCAGGTGGTCACTGTGAATTGTGCCAGGATCATCCATGGTAACCAGGTGGCAACCAACGGTGTGGTGCATGTCATTGATCGAGTCATAACTGCTGTTGGCAACACCATCCAAGATGTCATTGAGGTTGACGATGATCTGACATCACTGAGTGTAAGTCGTGAAGATTCTCTCCACTCATCTCCTTCCTAACTCTCCTCATTTAATCATCAATGTGTTCATAAGCACTGTCTGAAAACATTCTACTGTGTGTGACCTTTACCTTTAGGCTGTTGCTGTGGCTTCTGGCTTGCTAGACAAGCTGGGTGAGCCAGGACATTACACCTTGTTTGCCCCTACTAATGAAGCCTTTGACAAGCTGGACAATGATGTACTGAAAAGACTCATGAGCGACAAGGGTGTCCTCCAAGGTAAACATTCAACTAGGTACTCAGTACTACTCTGAAATGCCTGTTTCTAATACAAAGACAAGCTGGCATGAGGACCTTCAACAGTGGAAGGGTTACTAGACTCATTATCATGCTTAGTGAAATGAAAGAGCAGGAATAGAATGGTTCCCAGTTAACATGTTTTCTGGAACGGGCCCCCTGAAAAAACATAGTACAAAAGAAAAAAAAGAATTCCTACTGAAAACAGATGGGATCCCTAGTCAAAGCTATGGATTTAGAATTCTCAGACAGTTGGCAAACTGATAACTTGCCACAATTGTGCAAGTATGTAATGGAAAAAAGCTTTTCATTCAAAAGATGAGTCTATAAATAAAGATGATAAAGATCTGTTGATAAATTGATACTTTTATGTTTCAAAGACAGGCATTGTCACTTTTATATCGTGTTTTGGTGGCACAAAAACATTTACAAATGTACAGTATATCAAAGAATGTTGGCAAAACAAAACATATCAATATGCTTTTAGATTGCTACGGCAATAGTGGCCTCTTTGAAACATTATTATCACAATCCATCATGCACATCCCCTTAAACATTATGGCAGATGAGGCAGGAAACAGCTGCCTCATTCAGTGAGCATTAAAAAGTTATGCAATCCCTAACCGTTACATTATTCCCAAGCCTGCGATGTGATGACAGATCAGACCCCATCAGGCAAAATATATTTGTACATGAAAGCAACCCTCCCAATGGCCTGAAGGATGTAAAGGATCTCCTGGCTGCCTGTGCTTTGACATGCTAGTACCGGCAGTGGAAAGCTAGCTAAGTTATCATCATATAAATCTGTCTGGATCCCATCCCCTCTATGATAGGCGACCACAAAAGTCAACCCATGAAATCCACTGTCGCGCCATGTCTTAAGAAAGATAAAATGGTTCTTTGTCTTGCTTGCAGCACTGCTGAATTTCCACCTCCTAAACTCTGTCCAGTGTTCTGAGGCCATCATGGCTGGCACCTCCTTTGAGACCCTTGAAGGTCACAACATTGAGATTGGCTGCAACGGAGACACCCTCACTGTCAATGGTATCACGATGGTACTGAAGAAGGACATTGTCACCACAAATGGTGTCATCCACCTGATCGACCAAGTGCTCATGCCTGACTCTGGTTTGTCTTTTTGACCTTTCACCACATATTACAAGCTGTCATGATGTATCAGTCAATATAAATCTGCATGGTAAGTCATTAAGTTATCAAAAACAATGACATGTCTAATTCTTGATCAAAGCCAAGCAGGTTATGGAACTGGTGGGCAGTTCTCAATCCACCTTCGGTGACATGGTTTCTGAGCTGGGCCTATCTGCAGCCATGAGCCTAGAGGCTGAGTACACTCTGCTGGCTCCGATGAACGCAGCCTTCACTGGTGAGTCATGTCTCAATCCTG
Source organism: Hypomesus transpacificus (assembly GCF_021917145.1). Lineage (NCBI taxonomy): Eukaryota > Metazoa > Chordata > Actinopteri > Osmeriformes > Osmeridae > Hypomesus > Hypomesus transpacificus. The sequence goes on along the minus strand of NC_061074.1, from coordinate 14,088,143 downwards.
AACATTCCCCTTCCCAACTTCGGTGGGTAAACACACCAGGTGCTCAAAACGTGGCTCTGGTTAACTTATGGCTGGATCAAGATATATACTGGATGGATCATATAAGATTTTACAAGAAAGGCTACAAGATTTTGCAACAATTTTCCCCTCACAGATGAGGTTATGTCAATGGACCAGAGGTATCTCAAGGTTATTCTGGAGAACCATATTCTGAAAGAAAAGATCGTGCTTGGACAGTTGTACAATGGCCAGCGTCTAGAGACCATTGGAGGGAAGTTCTTAAGGGTCTTTGTTTATCGCACAGTAAGTTCATCTTCCTTCTATCTGAAGAGCAGATGACCATCCACATTAAGTTGATTTCAAATCAATCAATATTTAATTTAGCTTGTCAGATGTTTATCTTTAGACAGTGAAGTTGTTTGAAATAAAATATATGTATTAGAGTGTCTTAGACCATGCATGCATTCATAACATTTATTGAATACAAATGTTAGATTTACTAAATGGCAATATTTATACAGTAATTTATTTGAATGAGATTTCAACTGCTATTACACATTTCATCTGAATTTTAATTTCAACTAACATAACTGAGCAAAGCAAAAGCAAAGCAACGGTTCATTTTTTGGCATTGGAACAGCATTGGTTAAGTTAAAACTATTTAAATTAGTCAAGCGGCATTTGTCACAAAATTGTTAGACTAATGCTGATCGAGTACCATCACAGATTCCAACAGCTGCTTTAAATTATAACCCATGGAATAATCTGTAGGCTGTCTGCATTGAGAATGCCTGCCTGGTGAGAGGCAGTAAGGAGGGGAGTAACGGAGCTCTCCACCTGATGAAGATGCTGATTAAGCCTGCTCAAGCCAGCATGTTCCAGATCCTCACTGACAACGGAGGCTTCAAGTAAGATATGGAAGGTTGCCAGTTCAAGTGAACTGAAAAAATGGAACACTGAACTTCACTGACCATCTGTTTAAACTTGCTGACAGGATATTCTTGTCCCTGATGGAGGCTGCAGGCTTGACTGACCTGCTGAAGCAGGAGGGAGATTTCACTCTGTTTGCCCCTAGTGATAAAGCCTTTGCTGGTGTGGGAGACGGGGATCTAGCCTTACTGAAGGGTCAGTGTTTCAGACTAATTCATTAATTTTAAGTCTTGAAGTGCCCAATTTTAATACTGCAGTTGTAGTATCACATGCTATAACAGATTTCAACAAACATTAGACTTCTAATCCATCTAATGCATTTCTCCTTATATAATAAACAGGAGACATGAATGCCTTGAGGACCGTCCTACTTTATCACTTCAGTAATGGTGTCTTTATTGGCGGAGGTCTGGAGCCTGGAGTGACCAACCTTTTGAAGTCTCTTATGGGCAGCAATCTTCGGGTGCTCTCTGTAAGAATGTTAATAGATATTTATTTATATTAGTTGGGTCAAAATAGCATTGTAACCCTAACACTAAGAAAAACAAAACAGAACAAGGAAATAAATTATGCATGTTCTTGTCCTATTTTTCAGGCAAACAATACTATAAAGGTTAATACTATCAAGGTTCCTGAACATGATATAATGGCTACAAATGGAGTCCTTCACTTCACAGATAGTCTTCTGTATCCTGCAGGTGAGAAAAGTTTTAATTCCTTTGTTTGCAAAGCTTTGGCGGGGCCATTACAGTTTCACATGGTGTTGGTACACCAGGGAACACACCTGGGACATGGACCATGGACCATGCTTTTAAACCTGCCAACGTGGCTAACACCTAGCATTTGTAATTAGACCAGCCTGTTGGAAGCCAGGATCTCCTGGGGCTCCTGAAAAGGCTCATCATGTACATCCAGTTCAAGGTAAATTTAGAGAATTTTAATTTGTTAATACCATGTTCCTGTTCATTCAAACTACACAAATCTGTATGGAATTTATAAGGTAAGTTTTTATAAAGGTACGTTTACAAAGTTATTTAGTATGGTAGTAGGTATTTTTCCTATACAAAAGCATAGTGTGATTTAATGCACACTTCTAAATAATATTAATGTCCAATACATTTGCTGTTGTAGTAAAAATGTGTATTGTAGTAAAATAGTCTTACTATAACGAAGAGGTGGTAGAACAAAAATAACATTCTTATCAAACATAGTTGCAAACTTAAGATTGCAAGCATATGCCTATTGAATTGAGAACAGGGTGAAACCACATATCATGCCAGGACTTGACACAGTTTTGCAGGATTTCCTTTGTACCATACCGAGAAAAGGTTTACATGATTATACATGCATGAAGAAGGGAGCAGCTGCAATATTAAAGAATTTGGTATAATGTGAAATTTTACAAACCTTAATCAACATACCTTATCATTAAAAAAACCCTTGGACAGGTAGTTTATCGGAATGCTCAGTGTTTTGCCCAATGGATTAGCTGAATATAACTTTACATGAAAAGGAAATACTTTAACTATAACTATAATATCTCTGTTGCTTACTTTTTACTTGCAGTATGTGTCAGGATTCAGATATAAAGAAATTCCCCTTACCTTCATGAGTAAGTAAAGCCGTAACATGGGACATCATGCACACATGGGCAGGTTGTCTGGAAATAAGACACACTCCTGTACATGTTTGATTTTAAAATATGTTTTCCTTCCAAGGGTCCTCTATCACCAAGGTGACCAGGGTTATTGAAGGTCAGCCGACTATCACCAAGGTGACCAGAGTCATTGAAGGTGAACCGTCTATCACTAAGGTGACCCGGGTCATTGAAGGTGAGCCGTCTATCACCAAAGTGACCAGGGTCATTGAAGGTCAGCCGACTATCACCAAGGTGACCAGAGTCATTGAAGGTGAACCGTCTATCACTAAGGTGACCCGGGTCATTGAAGGTGAGCCATCTATCACCAAGGTGACCAGGGTCATAGAAGGTGAACCGTCTATCACCAAGGTGACCAGGGTAATTGAAGGTGAGTTGTCCATCACCAGGATTACATTATTAGAGGCCCTACACTTTAAACTGTGTATTACTCTGCTACTGTTATACAATGTACAATATGGTATAGAACAAAATAAGTATCTCTGACGAGGGCATGGTTCCTCCCAAGGAACCGACCTCTCTGATTTTTCCACTATTCAGGGTAACCCTGAACTGCTTGAAATGGACCCTGACAAGATAGCAAAGATTATTCAAGGTGAGATTCACCTGCAGATATCATCTTTGTGTAAAAAGTAAAATCAGATTTTTATGATAATAATGTTTTTGTTGTTGCACACAGTAGCACATGAAAAGTTATTGCGTTGTTAATACATGTCTTATCTGCAAATTATGCAAAATTGTAGATATTATAGCTATTTTGTCTTACAAAATGCAGACAGGAATTAAACACTTAAGTACTGCTTGAACTGTACACTTATAGTCCTTGATTATCTCCTGACTTACTAAACACATTATTGGTACGTTACATTGGATGTAAGCATCTGATGAAAAAATACATGTAAATGTAAAACATTTCTCTACAGAGGGAACTGGTAGGCGGGTAACTGGGAGAAGAGTTCAAGGTAATAATGATTCCATGACCATTTTAAAGTATCATGTGCATTACTGTTAATACAATAATTTAAGTATTGTATTGACAATCAATCAACATTTGCTTATTTTATGATCTTTTGCACTAGCTGGACAAAGAAGGAGACTTTCCCCGCCACCCACTGAGGAGAGAACATAAATAAACCAGGACACTGATGACTTCACAAAAGTAAAATACAGAGACAGACAATCCCCATGGTCCCCATAGTAGGTCTACACTTACAGCTATTTTGTGTTTGATATTCAGTAATACTTGGTTATAATGGTGACAGAAGCAATTGTAGGAGTAATATAATTTAAAAAATCACCAGGTAATGTAAATATTTTACAAACATTTGTGGTAGATTGTGTTCAACATTGGTCGAAAAAACTAAACTAAATCCAAAATATATAAAACCAAGCTACATACTGCAATAGAAGACTTACGAGGAGTGTGATTTAAACATGAATGCTTTTTAAAAGATTCTCTGTTGATCTCAGCATGGTCATTGTTTGTATTTTGCTTCTTATTTTTCGAAATGTAAGATTCATCTAATCTTTTTTTTTTAATGTTACCAGAAATAGTTTCACCCTAAACTTGATGCTAAGTCTTAGTTTTAGATAATCAGTATGGGTGCTTTTTGCTTTCACCACAAACTGTATTCTCTGGTCATGCAAATGTTTATCTTTTACTTTGTGTTGTTTTAAATATTTACATTTACATTTAGTCATTTAGCAGACGCTCTTATCCAGAGCGACTTACTGTAAGTACAGGGACAATCCCTCGAGGCAAGTAGGGTGAAGTGCCTTGCCCAGGGACACAACGTCATTTGGCACGGCTGGGAATCGACCGGCAACCTTCTGATTGGTAGCCCAATTCCCGAACCGCTCAGCCATCTGACCCAACTATTTCATGTGCAACATTTGTTAAATATCTTTTGGTAGCATTTTTACTGTGGTTTGCAAACATTTATTAATAAACTGTAATCTGTGTAATAAATATGTCAGCATGGGTGTTTCAACCATTTTAACTGATTTAATTCTCAGACTCACAGCATAAAATAAGAGATAATCATTGTTGATGTCCTAGATCTCCAGAACATGTACAATTCAAACAACAACCACAACATTAACGGCTGACTTGATTTCAAGGCTTATTCCATCCATAAACCATTTTGGGATAGCAGTCTTTTATATATATATTTTTTTCCACACTTTAGGTAACGAAAAATAGGAGAACAAATTCACATAATCATCTGCATAATCAACAACTGTTATCTTATTAGGTTTTTCTTGTTTAAGTTGATACTGCACTTTGTTTGTAACAAGGATAGTTTTTCATGGGTTTAATAAAATTCAGCAAGAATTGTCAATTCTGTATTTTACCTTTAATTTCCTGTGAAACTAATATGAGATTACATTGGATTATTATGCAAAACATAGCTTTGTTGGAGTTAAATACTATTCCAACTATCCCGGTCTGACCCTGAGTCTACATCATGAAAGTATGGTTTCAAAGAAGCTCCACTACACTCAACAACAACAAAAACTGACAACATCTAGCCAATACACTGTAGCTAACTATAAACAGCTGGTCCTGGAACAGTAGAATGTTTCAGAGCTAGCATGCAATGGGATCCAAAGTTGTCTATTGAGTTCTGGCTGAAAATGTGCACATTGCACCTTACAATGAGCACACCAGTGCAAGGCAATGATTGTCATTTTAAGATTCAAAGACCCTGAATTAAGTCAGTTCCAAAAGGTCATAGTTAATTTAATACTTAAGAAATCCCAAAAATCTCAGTAAAATATGTTGTACCCTTAAAACATTAAATTCAAGAAATCTGTAACGTCTGTACTTGGAAACATATAATACATGTTCAAAACGTACGATATTTGTGCTCCAAACACTGCCTTCATTTGAATTTCTAGGGGGTAAATGTCCTGCATTTACATAGTCCATCTAACAGCACACCCAGATCACTTCAAAGTTGCCTCTCATTCATCCATTTACACACACAGTGACAGAGCTGCCATGCAAGGCGCTGGCCTTCCCATCGCCCTTGCGGCGCTGGCGTCCACAAGGACACATGGCCAGGAGGAGTTGGGGATCAAACCACCAACCTTGCGATTAATGGGTGACCCTCTCAACCCCCTGAGCCATGGTCGCCCATTTGGTGGATGCAAAACATGTACTAAACATGTAAACGCTCCATCTACAACTGTCTGGTAGGCAGTAGTCACACACATTAGGATTCGAATGGGAGAAATTGCTTTGTTTTTCCTTTTCCTATGATGTGCATGTTCTGCTACTTCTGTGTATTTCAAGACGATTGGTGATGCTCACCAATAAAACGTTTTTGTTACCTTGAAATGGTCTTCAAATCATTAGTATTTTTAAAAGCAAAAAATCATGCACTTAATTGTGCCTCTGTGACTTTGACTTACTGTCTATAAACGTTACAGTCAGAAAACCCAACAAAAATAACATATTTGTATTCTAGTATTTGACCTGTTAATGTTTGTATCTTTTGATTAGATGATACAACTTGTAAATTGCATGGACTGTATGTTGAAGGTTCAGTTACCATAAAAATTGATTAGACAATTTACAATGTCTTTCAAGCATGTGAAAAGTCAAGGTTTTCCAACATTCAGCAGGGGTTCGTGTAGTGACAGGCAGTCGTTTGTATTCATCCCTGGAGCTAAGGAGCATCCAGCAGGGCCCTCATTCCTCACTCTCACTCATCATTAACAACATGTTGTAGCATGTGTTCTATTCTGCTTTGGTAGAGCATAGCAGTAATGCACATCACAGATGTCCCCTTAGCTAGACTCCAGCATGCACACTAAATCAAAAGCTGTGGAAACTTTGGACAGTCAAGGGGCAGGAATTCAGTAAAGTTAAAAACATCCTTTTAGAATGGAAAAATGCATGGAAAAGGCGTTTTTATTTTTTGAATGCATTTACAAACACTTATGGGTCTAAGGAAGAGCATGGAGATGGGTCAATGTGATTAGCTCTTGATTGGTTCAATGATTGCTGTTTTGTTGTTCTACCATGGACATCTTAAGTGCAGTTCCTCTATGTGTTTGATAAACAGGCTGAGTGTCATCTTTAAAATTGGTGTCCCTCCATCTACAGCTCTCTGGTAGGCAGTAGTCACCCATATTAGGATTTGAATGGGAGAAATAGCCTTGTTTTTCCTTTACCATGATGTCCATGTTCTGCTACTTTTCTCTGCATATGCATTGTAACATCAAGAGGATTGAAGCACATCAAATGAAACTTGCCAGTGAAGCTAATGATGATCTGGTTCCTATCATGCAAAATAGTAACATTTTGGAGAAGCCGTGTTTTCCAAGCAGAGTACGAATTATACAATGACAATCAGGGGGGGTCAACTTGTTCTCCAGGGCATGTATCGACCCCCCCGACCTGTTTTTACCTCTTTTGGGGGGGTCCAAGTCTTAATTAAGGGGGTCAGACACCCCAAAACCCCCCCCGTAATTAGCACCCTGGCCAAGGTGTTTGTGTACATTGGCAAGAATATTTATCATTTATCTTAAGTGAGCAAATACAGTTTGTACAATTCCATGTTGTGCAGCCAATCCCTTTAAAGCTTGTTCGTACCAGACAGAACATGGGAAGTACTGTAACTTTCAACATTTGGAATGGTTCCATTCCAAGGTAACATGCCTCTAGATGCATTCAAAGTCCTTACAGGCAACATAAATCATCTAATCAGCAGCATCAATCAACTCATCATTCTCATCCAAACACAACACATCTGAAACATTGGTTTCAATAGGATGAAATGGCTAGTGTCTGGTTTCTTTATGTTATGTAATTGTTCAGATTTATAACTGTTATCTGATTTCTAAAATAATCTGAATGTTTAACCACATAAGATGGTAAAGTAATGTTTCGCTTTCTGTAGTGAGGGTTTCACATTAGGATCAACATTTCCATTAAGAAACAAAGGGATGAGTTAATGAGGCAAAGTTTGCTAGCTTAGGCACTTCATGATATCAATCACAATGACAGTTTCATCCACCATTGATGTCTTTTATAGGGTGTGGCAGAGGAATGTCTTTCATGTGGGCACATTTAGCTTAAGAAACACTGGAAAATTATGTAGCTTTGGGCTAGTACATTATTAGATCTAAATATCTGTAAATATCAAAGTATCCATTCACATGTGGGTTGGTTTATCGTATGCACCTTCCTGCCACAGTAAATTCCTTGTTTGTGTGAACTTACTTGGCGAATAAAGCTGATTCTGATTCTGATAGTCACATACGTACAGTAATCTTCTGTATTACAAATGTATGTTTCATGTTCCCATTATACTGGAACATTTAACAGCATTAGCCATGCAATGGCAAACAGCTTTCTTTTCAGTATAGTAAATGTGAATTAGTATTGAGCTAATTAGCATAGTTACTGCTAAACTGCCTCTAATGATCAAATCTAAACCAAATGTTAGTCCCAGATTGTCTGTCAGCAGAGCACAAGAACCCTCTTTGAATGTGTTCACTTACGAAGATGTTTTCAGAAAATGCTTAGTAAATACTTTGGCAAAAGTTACATGTGTTTACTCTGAACACTATTTTTATTGGGATACCAGTTCTGGAATCTGTATACTCACTGCTGTGTTTTACTGTGTTTGTACGGTACTATAGCTTGTGCATCTCAGGAGTTTAACCTGTAACAATTAATAATGAACCATGTGTGTAATGAGGCTGATACCTTCAGAGATAGTTGGAAAACCTGCCAATTGTGAGCACAAGAATCCTGTGTAATGGCCTAGTGAAAGACATATCGCATCTCTACTGAAGTCTGACATGAGTGAATGCGCTCCCACTGAAGAACCACAGCCTGACCCCTCATAGCCTTTAACAAGAGGATAGCAGCACTATTTCCCAGCCTGCATCTTATACAAACATCCTGTGTCACTTAGATTAGATATACAGTACTGTGTAAACTGAGATTTTTAGTTGAGCTGATTTAATTCTACCGAATACCAATCTCGGGTTGAAAAATGTATAGCTGTGCCACTATTGTCATGTACTGTGGTTAACCCCAACCCTAATAATGGTAATATGGTGAATGATCATATATGCAAGTGCAAGCATGTAGAGTTGGACTTGATAACATTTGTTCAGAACTCAAACAAGAGCATCACAGCAATGCTTTTCCATCTAAATCTTGATTTGACAGGAAAAATCAGCTTTGACTGTTGCACAATCAGTCTATCTGCTCCAGAATCCTGCCAAGTGTCACTCACCGCCAGAGCAGCAGAAATGGAACCTAATAAATAACCTTTCTTGGCGCAATAAAGCTTCTAGTAGTTACCCTAAATAACCCAAGAATGTTATTCAACGTAATGCTACGTGGCTTCAAATGTGGGCCACTGTTCCTTTTGAGTTGTCTTTTACTTTCTGTACCATTGCTTTTTTCAGATCAGTTTACTTCTTATATTTTTTCAAGTTTGATTGAATATGCTGACAACTGTACAATACTACACCAGACTATTTAGAGTCATGAAATAATGCCCTCATCCAAATCTTACTCATCTCATCCAAATCTTATATGTTACAAGGTACAATACAGTTTACAGTGCTATTTGGATTTGCAGCTTGTGTGATGGATATCTTAATCAATGTTCTAAGCTCGAGTAGAGACACATATTTGTTACAGCAGCCTTGGTCTGTAAAAGTCATTCCCATGATTGATGACATTTTATTTACATTTCAATCATGTAAATAGTGTGCAATAATGCATGACAGAAGCCAGATTGTTTTCATACCTTTCAAAGGAATACACCTTTGTACAGTAGCAGTATAAGGAGCAGTATAAGGTGCTGCCATTGCCACCCACAGCTTTTCATTGAAAGCCTTGTTCCATTACAATGTTCTGATTCATAGCAGGTCAAGGGTGAAAACTCATTGACACAGGCCAGATGTCTTGGCTCTTGTGGTTAGGGATTTTAATGCTGCTCTTCATTTTTAAATATTTTAGATTCTTACAGATGGCATACCATCCTGGAATGGATGAACAGACATTATTTATAATTAAATCTCTTTGCTATCAAAGGGTTTTTATTTGAGAACATTGACCAAATCTAATACAAAGTTCTCTAGAAAAGCCACGGTTCAGTCATAGATAGATGACTCCTCCTGGTGAGTGTATGATTACATATCCACTCATTGCAGAGACTAAACCAACTGGTTCAGAAACATGATGATGACTTCATGTAGATACTTATATTAAAAAAAAAGACAAATAGACTTATCGACAAAATGTTCATACATCACGATCATTAGTTCTGATGAATACACTTTTTGAGTGTTGTAGTGTCTCAGACAGAAACAGCCCTTTGACAATTATACAGTTGACCTGCCAATTATGGGTTTGCGCGCAGCTGGAAGGAACACCTGTGGGACATGATTCATCACTCTCAAGTTCAAACTGCTTTAACTCCATGACCTAAACACTGTCAAAGACTTCACACTAACAAAACAAATGCACTGTAAGCAGCTTTAAAAAGTATTTCCTCAAGCGTTTTGAAATTCAGGCAATAGTACAGACAGTGAAATGTGTAGCACCATGCATACGCTCATCTTTCTTTTAAGATGGCCTTGTCATCTGCTGAGATGTACCCTCCCTCTTGGCTGATTCTGAAGGAGTCAGCCACGTAGATGGGATTCCCTGTGTTTCCACAAGCCAGCTTTCCACTGAACTACAGCATGACATCGTTCCTGGTCAAGCGCTCCATTACTGTGGTGGTTGTTCCAAGGCTTCTCCATGTGTCCACACAAGCATGGTAATAGAGGAAAAAACCATGGAAAGACCCGGCAAAATAGACTAATGAAGGATTAAATTAGTGTTTTAGCATACTGTTGTAAGACAAATAACTTTGTTTTAAAATGTAACCAGTATTCATAGTTTTTTTTTATCTAGCAATACACAGTTTGAGTCAACATTGGAAGTGTATAGTAGAGCAGTGTATGATATAGAACAGAACAATGGACATTAACTTCACTCCTGAGTTCTTTCATCCACACTTCACTTCCTGTCTGATTCATGAAAGTTTGGAATGGCATCCCATCCTGTGGTTTCCATTTGTGCTGACATGCTGTTGTCCACTTCATACCTTTTCTTTGCATGTACAGTATTTACTGTATGTAGAGACAAGTTGGCACAACTGCAAAAAGAAGTCTTTGTGCTGCTGCTTTTCATAATCCCAGTTCTGCTTTTGTGAAGACGGTGGGTTTTTTTATATTTAGAAAGTCATGGAGTGTGCATAGCCTGTCTGCCTTCAGGAGTGCTCTTTCCCTAGTTTCCCTTACTGACCAAACAAGGTGTAAAAGAAATCCTGTTTTTAGCCAGAATAGTGGATTTTAGTGTGTTAAATGCCTTATTTGGGCTACTACAACTGGTCAACTACAGTAGCTGACAATGACATGGATGCGATGCTGCCGGTTTGTTTCACATAGTTATAGCACGTCAGTTGGTGAGATAATCATATTGATGTCTCTATTCAATCTCTTTTGTCAGCAAATTCCTTGAGCTTCAAATCATCAAGATGTGTTTCCCAACATGGCACTTTGAAATGTGAAAAGTATGATGAAATATACTTTTCACATCATATAACTGACAATTACACATACACAGTATATATTTTCAAAGCTACATTGCCTGAGCCTATTGACACATAAAAGACCAATCAAATTGAATAGTTTCTCAAAGATATCTGTACATGTGAAAAGATCTGATCTGTTTTCTTCATACAAAAACAACTAAAGTGATTAGCAAAACATTATTGTGATTAACTCTTTTTTTATTTTATGTTTGATTAAACTGTCTACTCTCTCTACTATCATGTGTCTATGAAAGCAGTTTGCAGCCAGTCTGTTAGACTGGCAAAACTAATGTCTAACACATGCTTTTTTGTAGCTGACACTACAGTTTAGACCATTCATAAGACTGACGCTAGCGCCCTCTTCTGTGTGTAGATCTAAAAGCAATGGCAGAGGCATGTTTTTGAAACCCTGTTTCTGATATACAACTTTACAGTTGCAATATTTACAAGCAGGTTCTGCCAAGATCATCTTCATCTACAACATGCAAACACAATATATTTATAAATTAAATGTTTCATGTGTTTAAGAGGGTGTTTTGAGGGCAAAACCTTTACTTGTCCTCATTCACCCATCATGTTTTAAAGGCACAGATAAATATGCCAGGACAATTTATGGGGGTTCTTCAGATCTGAACAACTTTCTACAGTGCTCAACTAATCTTCGCATGCCAGCAGACGGTATGTGCCAGATTATTAAATATTAAAATGTCATGTAAGATTTAGGGTTTGATTAACCCTAATGACTGGCAGTTCTTTTTTGTTTACTGCAAGCAGATGGTAATAACAAGTCAGTATTTCATTGTGGCTGGTGTTGGAGAAGTTTAGAGGTTGAAAAGTGAGACCCACATTTTTGACAGTGATCATCCATCCACATTTGTTTTGATGTCCTCATGATACAGTTTACTTTAAAGGTCCCATGACAAAAACGTCACTTTAAGAAGTTATTTAACATTAATATGAGTTCCCCTAGCCTGCCTTTGGTCCCCCAGTGGCTAGAAATGTTGATAGGTGTAAACCAAGCCCTGGGTATTCTTCTCCGCCTTTGAGAAAATGAGAGGTCAAATGATCGGTTTTGAAAATCCCCCTATTGTGATGTCACAATAGGGAAGGTTACCTCCCCTTTCTCTGCTTTGTCCGCGCAGAGAATTTGGCCCACCAATGAAAAAATGAACTACGACCATGCGAGCGCAACATTGGTTTTTCTTCAAGACATCATGGCTTGAAAACGACCGAAGCTCGGCAGTTAACCCCGCCTCTTTCTTCCTCCATAGTATTTAAAGCTACAGACACCGAAACGGCACGTCTTGAGGAAAGCTCATTGTGGGACTGCTCGTAGTGTCTGTAATTCTGCACCAAGGCTGAATTTCGGAAAGAAACTTCAGATACATTATTAGTGGACCACTAATGCCTATATAAAAACATCCAAAAACAGCATGTCATGGGATCTTAAAAAAATCTTGGTTAAAGTAGGCTACAGCAGCACTCCCCAGTGGTCCCTTTTGAGAACAGCATGTAGACTGGTGAAACCATTGACTGTATATATATAGACTCTATATGATATAGATGGACGGCCTGACTGCTCTGCTCTTATTCTACCCAGACTACTAGGACCACTATATGGCTGATCAGACAGATATGGCATGTCTGCAGGCTTACTGTTCAGGGCAGGGTTGTATTTGTCTTGCTGAGAAATGCAGCCCCTGCTAATGTTTACTAGGAAAGTGCCACACGCATGAGACACTCTGGTTACTCATACTAGTCCCCTCAATATACAGTAAGAATCATTTGATTCTGGGATATACAGAACAGACATTACATGAGGGGGGCATTTCAGGGCAGGGCTGTATTGGGCCTTGCCACGAAATGCACCCCCTGCCTAATTTTCCATAAAACCGTCGAAATGTGCTGAAGTAGCCTACAGTCATCTTCTTTTTATGAAAATGTAACCCAATAAACGATAATGAACAAAAAGTACTTTTATTTTTTGAAACAAAAAGTTGTCACATGTATTTATTGTCAACAAGATGGTATTGGTTATACATATATAACTACAACGTTTCAGTTTTGTTTATCCCAGCATCAAATTAGTTGGAATTTGCTGTTGAGAACATTTTCTTACATGTTAGGACGTATAGGTTTTAGTAAGCCCTACTTGTCTTTTGTAGCCTAACAGCTGATATTCTGGATCAGAAGTGTTGTTTTCGACCGGTATGAGTAGCCTACACTTGCAGGATAACTGCATTAAAAGCGAATGCCAATGAACCTATAAATTGGCATGAAGAAGAGGCATGTGAAATCGTTTGAACCTGCTAACAAAATACATTTCCATTAGTAGGCTAATCATAGCTGGGGTATATTTCCTCAGAATGCGATTGTCGTGGAGCAAGAATGGTATTGGTCCGCGTTCGTTAGGCTACGCTTTTTGAATGTTTTAAGGATTTTGTGTTGAGAAGAACATCCGTTATTTACACAAATAACCGACGTTCTTCTCCTCTTCTCCTCATAAAAATAACAGTATAAGACAGCTGTCTCCCCTTCGTTTGGTTTCGATATCAAAACGAAATCTTTCACTTTATTAGTGGTTTGTGCGCGCACTCCCGCGAAGTGGTTCTTTTTCAGGTGGGGGTGCATCTGGGGGCACAACACCGGAATTGTCCCTTTTTAAATTACATACATATTAACATTGGATATTTTAATGAAATATTGACAGCCAAACTGGAAATGATACCGGTTTTCATTTCAGTAAATCTGGTCACCTAATACCCTACAACTACCTCTTGCCACACCATTCCCACCACAGGTGAACATTTCTAGATCCACACATGGCCACAGGAAAAACAAGATGTATAAATGTGTCAATCAGTTTATCTACAAGCTTTATCTAAACTAACTCGGGTATTTCCCCATTGACTAGGCTTTTGTTGGGCTGGCGTGTTGGAAGCACATGACAGCTGGTGACAGCCAGCCCTAACACCAGGCATTGAGACAGACGTCACAGCGTAACTCTAACATAGCCAGATCAGACGGCAACTATTTGTTAAGAGCTGTGGATCACAGAAGGTAAGTTAACAAGAAACTCTTGAATTGAAGAGACATTTAGGTCAATATTATTGAAGACAGTTTTATTAGTCTACGGCTATAATACTTTTTCTTTTTCGCTATATTAGTCTTAATATTATGGAATAGTTATCAGCGAGCTGCTTCCGACCTTAGCTAATGCTAACTAGGTACTATTTGTAAACTAAGCTATACTGGTAGTAGGCTAGCTTAGTCTGTTTGTAAATAAAACAGCAAATCGTCAAAGCTAGCAATGTGTGAACATAGTATAGTATGTTCATCGATAATAAGAAAGCTAGCTTGCAGTTAGTGCTAGTCAAAACCCCCAGTAGCCAGGCTAGCTAGCTATTTACAATCTGTTAACTTGAATGTTGTGTGCAGCCAGAATGGAGAAAGCCAAACAAGATGCCTACGACAAAGCCAGGCTTCAAGTGATTAAAGATGGCTACGATAGGGCCTTTGAATGCATCAACAGAGGACTGACACAGGATGAGGCTGGACGGAAAGCAGAAGCCCTGGAACTGTACAGGCAGGGGCGGCAACACCTTCTCAGGGCTATAAGTGTGCCGTGCCTTGGGGAGGAGTGTGTTGGAAGCTCCTGGGAATCAGCACGTCAGATGCAACAGAAAATGGAGGAGACCCTGAATAACATCACTACGCGCCTTGCTGTAATAGAAACCAGCTCAGACTTTGCAGCTGCAACAGCCCCTCATGCGATTACTGAGGCATGTGCTGCAGAGTCAACCTCTGGCAACCTTTACCCCAACCTGTCCACCAAAGAAAAACCAAATAGGCCAGCACCACCAAAGTTGCTCACAAACAATCAACCACCTGGGGGCGTTGGAGCTGTCAGCAGTGGGTTACAGCCTCTGTCTCCCACCTGCCAAGCTGCAGCACCGGGGGAGCGTCCCCCAGCATACTCTGCCCAGGCGGCTGATGGCCACCTCACCATTTCCTACGGGACAGATTCAGGAGAACTGTCACTGGTGGGGGATGAGTTCTACAGTCATACGTCCAACTCCCCAACTTCTCCGCAGAGCCTTGGAGAGGAGGGAGAGGAGCTGCTTTTTCTTCCCCATGGAGTTCAAATATTCTTTGTCACACCTGAGGGTCAGGTCAGCGCTCCCTCATACCCAGGCTTCCTACGATTGGTCAGGTTCACCTCTGAACGGCCAGAGACGATGCCCAACCGACCTCCAGCCTTCCTACAGGTGAGAGATGAGGAGCACTTATTCTTTGTTCTTTAACATTTATCTTTAAGCAAATATTCCCATTGGACATGTAGATGAATTGAGAGTAGCTCAAATCGCATTTGGGTGACCAGTGATTTTCATGTCATTGTATCCCACTGTAGACTGGACATTGCGCCCTTTAACCTGATTTCAAAAGTTGTTTTCTTTGCTCATGTGTTTCTCTTTGAGCCTTCAGAGGAATGAGAGAGGCCAGTTAATGATCCATGCATGTCCCATGTGCCCTCCCTGAGGCATCTGAGCATTGACATAAGTGTCACTAATTCCTAGGAATGAGGCATGAGTCATCTCGGAAAGGCCCAGTGTCATGTGCTGTGACGTTGGGACAGCCTATTGCAGGAGATTAAACCAGATATTTGGCTGTTTCTAGACCTGTATGCTGAAGCTGATTGCGGCACAGTTTACTTTTCACCTCCTGTGTTGTCATGATAACCCGTGATTACTTTTGCCTCTTGCCACATGAACAGAATATTAAACGAGCGCTACTCTTTGAACAGTTGTAGATAACACAGTCCACTCAGTCAGTCCCACCAAGTCAGGTGATGAGATAAGTACAATAAATGTTTATGTGGCCCTTGTGATTTAATCAATGTAGTTTGACTTTTATGTGTAACCAATTTTACAATCAGATCTATGTAATACAAGACATTTCCTGTGTTCTGTGACATTGGTTCTGGGGGCAAAAGTGCCAAGCAATTAATTTCCCAAACTTTACCAGAAAGTTGTACCAGAAAGTTGCACCAGAAGGTTTTATTTTTAAAGCTCTGATGTGCTACTCTTGCCTTTGCAGTAATCCTAACCCACAACAGGAAAAGCAGCAAAGTTCCTAGCTAACTCTGACCTTGTGTAACCTAACCTGCATTGCTGTTGTAATTACAGGTCACATGGACCCTTGCTAGCTTTGTCTAGGGCTAACAGACATATTGTATAGTGCATACAGTGTGATGTATGGCTTCTGCTCTATCTTCCAGGTGTGTGACTGGTTGTACCCACTGATGGCCACAGACTCCCCAGTCCTGCTGTGTAACACAGGAGTGTTCATGTTCCCTGACATGATGGCTCCTGCCCATGGTTCCTACGTGGGAGTGGTGCTGTCCTCTGAGCTGCCTGTGTCTGACAGAGAGCTGTTCCAGGACCTCCTCTCCCAGATGACTGACCTCAGGGTTCAGGTAAGCAGGGTGAACTGGTTCACGCTCAACTGCCACTTCATGAAAGCCAGGCACTTTACAGTTAGTAAAACATGCAGTAAGTAAAGCATGCAGTCAGTTGAACTAATTTCAAGAACTTGGTTCTTTGTTTATTCAGTCTATCCCTGCCAAGAATACATTTAAAAGAATATTCTTATATAAAAGGATTTGGTTTTGGGGTTACACTTCAGATCATTGTTAATAATGGTAGATTTGTACAAATAAGGGCAAGGGTTACAGAAAGGCCTTTACTTCTAGCTTTGCGTAAGGACCAACTCTGATTGGTTCATAATGCTGATGCAGTTGTAGCAGGTTAAGCAATTGAGAAGAATCCAGCCTAACCTAGATTTCTTCAGCACAGGCCTTTTCAGTGTTGGCTCTAAATGCATATCTACCGGTACCCATCTGCTGAATGACCTGCATGTAAACTGACACCTCTTTGAATAAATCCCCACCTCAGCACTCTAGGGATTTGGGAAAGGCAGGTGAGGATAATTAATGATACCTAATGCTCTTACCGTGCAGCCAGAACACTCTCAGAGGACTGAATGAAAGACAAGTGTCAGTCGCTCCTGTAATTGAGTGTGAGAATCTACCTCAGAACTGTAATCAGACAGGTCTTTATTGATGGATGTATTGGTCTTGTTGATAGACTGCCGGTAACCTACATTTCCTATGGACTGCTTTTTGGATCCTAATAAGCAAGTACATGTAGGAACAGCTCTATATAAATATCATATATTGGCTAAAACCTTAGCGTAAGTAATTTGTGAATGAGCAGAATGTAAATGATTAATACAAAATATTTTTAATTCAATTTTAAAATTGAATGAAAATGATCTTTGTTGTGGTATTTGGCGATACCTGACTAGATGTACAGTACCTGAAAGGACAGGTCATGAACGCAAATCTTTAGTCAAGTGTGTCGTGGGGTAGCTGATGCCAAGCATGCATACACACATTTTACAGAATGTATTCTAGCCTCAATATGGTGTAAGTAACCCAGTCTATCTCTGACCTGTAGGACCCAGATGAGGCAGCAGACAGCGTTAACTTGAGTCAGAAGGTGCCCATTGTCCCACCTGAGGAAGCCCCTGCCACAGAGGATGAGAAGCCCCTGCCAGAGTGGAGCGAGAAGGTGGCTCATGGCATCCTCACAGGTACCACATAGGTGTTGCTGACTAATGATTTCCCCCTCTCTGTGCTGTTCTCTGTTCAGTGTTTTGTTTCAACAGTT
Source organism: Hypomesus transpacificus (assembly GCF_021917145.1). NCBI lineage: Eukaryota > Metazoa > Chordata > Actinopteri > Osmeriformes > Osmeridae > Hypomesus > Hypomesus transpacificus. The sequence goes on along the minus strand of NC_061074.1, from coordinate 14,070,207 downwards.
TGAATAAAACCGTCTTGACTGAAAATGTTAACAGTCACAGATATGTGATTCAGAGGAATGTCAATCAGTCTGGCTGACTGTTTTGTCTCTACTGTAGGGGCTTCCTGGCTGAGCTGGGGCCTGGTGAAGGGGGCAGAGTTCACAGGCAAAGCCATTCACAAAGGGGCATCCAAACTCCGGGAACATATCACTCCAGAGGACAGGCCTGCGCATGTCAGCCCCAATGTCACCAAAGGCCTTCATGTTGCTAAGCAAGCCACTGGTGGTGCCGTCAAAGTCAGCCAGTTTCTGGGTAAGAAAGCTATTACTTCACCCATGGTTGCACTGAGATCTTGATGTCTTACATTTACATTTAGTCATTTAGCAGATGCCATTATCCAGAGTGACTTACAGGAAGTACAGGGACATTTCCCCAAGGCAAGTAGGGTAAAGTGCCTTGCCCAAGGAAACAACGTAATTTGCATGGCTGGGAATCAAACCGGCAACCTTCTGATTACTAACTTGGGTGTGTTGCTCTCTGACTCGCTCTGAGTTGTCCTTGTATATGTTGTTGCAGTGGATGGCGTATGTACGGTGGCTGGCCATGTTGGTCGAGAGCTGGCCCCACATGTTAAGAGACATGGAAACAAACTGATCCCTGAATCCCTGAAGAAGGACAAAGAGGGGCGCTCCAACATTGATGGAGCCATGGTGGTGGCTGCCAGTGGAGTTCAAGGTACGCACCTGGGCCTGGCATGGCTGGAGGCTTGAAGTGCCTGCTCCAGGGATGAAAGAGAGGGAGACTGGCTTTTGCTGACGACCGGCTGTACAACGTGTTCCTTTGTCTTCCTGGTTGAATATTAAACCTTTGCTAAACTGGTCCAGTTGTGCCTATGTCTCCCTTCCTGCTTACATCCGTGAGCCAGATGTAACAGTACCAGACAACCCCTTCATCAGAACATTGGGAGAAACCCATATCATCAAGACATGGTCCCTTTTCTACCACCGAAGACATTTTGTAATTTGGATTTATTCTGTTTGTTTTTACACACAGGATTTGCCACCATGTGGACTGGCTTGGAAGTAGCAGCAAAGAACATCACCACAAGTGTAGCTTCAGAGACGGTCACCACTGTGAAGCATAAGTAGGTCTCTCTCTTATACCCTGCCTTCAGGTCACACTAAACATGCCACTTGTCTTTTTCGTCCATCGAGAAGATGCTAGCTTGACCAGTTTTTAACTGTCTGTCTTGCTAAAGCACTTAGCATTTCACAAGCAAAAACATACAAGCACTTACATGCCTCTTCCCTCTCTCACTTACAGATTTAGGGGTCTCCAAAACATCTTAGACCTGCCTAATGAGAATGAGAAGAAGACATGTATTTTTTCTTAAAGCCAAACTAAAATGTTAATCTCTTCAGTGACGCATAATCACTAGCATGGCCAAAGTTTAGCATACACGTTGCTATGTTAATACATGCAATTTCTGGCTTTGCACCCATAATTCACGGTGTAGACTTACCTTTGCTTGTAATAAATGAAAATTCCTCTTGACTTAAAGACTTTATAAATCCATGTGCATTATATGACATGTGGGCGTTCTTTAAATCATTCCATGACACAATACTCAATATGTTGATTGTCTTAATCAGACAGCTTGTGAGTGGCCTTTGCATGCTTTCCTCCTGTGTATCCTTGCTGTTCACTCACCCAAAGCCACGCTGGTTCTCTCAGCCTTCCCTTTAGTCTCCTTTTCTCACAGAATCTTGCTGAATTTTAACTAGGTATGGGGCAGCAGCCGGACAGGCCACTGACCACGCCGTCAACTCAGCTATCAATGTGGGCGTCACTGCATTCAACATCGACAACCTGGGGATCAAAGCGATGGTGAAAAAGACTGGCAAGCAGACAGCCAAAGCCATCCTGGAAGACTACCAACTTCGGGACAGATCAAATAATGAGAAGCAAGTGGAGAAACGAGACAAATAGTTTCAGAATTATACTTTAATTACTGCCTTAAGACTGTATTCTTATACAAATAAGTATATTCAAATATTTTATTTATAAGTTTTTTTTATTTAATGTTGACTACTAAATATATATACATCTTGTTAAGAGTTTGGTATTAACTGTTGAGCACTTTAATCTTTATATTGAATGGTATAATTCTAGATGGACATGTACAGTATGTAGATACCGGTAGACTGGATAATGTATTTTGTGCAATGTTTCTGAGAGGACACTGTGAATTAGGGCTAGGATTAGGCTTAAAAATAGGTAGGATTCTGGCCTAACCCTAGAACAGGGTAGGACATTTTAGATGAATGTCTTGTTAACCAACTGTACCACCTTTTCTAACATTCTATGCAAAGATTTACTAAATAATTATTTGAATGGTGTATTTAATAAATAAATAAACATATTTATTGACATTACATTATTGATGTATGAAGTATTTGTTCAAACTGATATTTAATTGATATTCAGTGTTTGCATTTATTTTTATAAGCATCTTTGGTCTAGTTCATGAACAATGACAAAATGACTGCGTCTTGGTTATGTAAAATATAATTAAGACATGTTGGTATAGCCTTCTAGAAGACTTGTGTTTTAACAAAAATGAAACTGAGAAGATAATAAACGGAAATCAGCAGAACAGAATCGTGTGGTTACCGTAAGTGTACATCTCATCATCTGAAGTTTATACATAGCCTACAATGCGCTTGCTAGATTTCATTGGACGTTATCTTACGACACAGGTGTTCAAAATTGTCGATTGATGAGATGCTGACGGCATTTTGTCATGTTTGGGTTAGGTAGAAAAGCGTTTACCACGCGGAACAAACTCCACTTAAAAGGATATTGGACTGAGGTAAGTACTGACACTTTCACGTGTTTTTTCTAATTGGGATGCCTTAATGATTGAATGCAATTCAATTAACTACGCCCGGGTAGCTTACGACTTCAAATTACATCATAGACACACTCCAAAATGGGTGTGCTGTAAAATAAAGTTAATATTTTGGAATTCCAGTGTATATCAATGTATTGACTTTGTTAGTCCTATAGTCGACAGAAAAAGCTCCACATGTCAATGGTTGACATATAGAGCCGAAGTATTTGTTTATTTTGTGGCATTTATGGAATAAACATGTAAATCCTTAAGCCTAAAATGGCGTCAGAAATTTCACATTTGTCTTGAATGGCAGAGGTGCCATGATGAAACACCTTACAAACGAATCTGTTTTCTACAGGATGATTTCATAATATAAAGATGGAACCAAACACATTTAAACTGTCCGACCTTCAAGCCAAACCAGGATCATCTGCACAGTATGCTCATGAGTTATTAAATCAACTTATAAGTGGGCTCTCCACATCTATTTTAAAGACAAAGTCTGTATTTTTACAGGGGTACTCTGAAGCATGTTGGTGGGGCTAATGTGTCTGAACCTGAACCACCAGTACAGAGTGAGAATAAGATTCAGGCTGGCCTTCGCTCTCGCATGGAACAGAAAAGAAGGTGTCTATGAAATCTCATTATTAATTGCAGGGACAGACAAGGAATTTGCTTTGGCAGGAAGGTGCACACATTAAACACATAGGAATCTTAAAAATGTAAATATGAGGTCTAACTATACCAAGGGTACATAAACTAGCAATACTAAGTGGATTTAGAATTTAAATAAAATATACAATAAAATGTAAAGTATTCTTGTATTCCATCCATCCACCATCCATTCTTGTATTCTTGACTGTCTAGTCAGTTATCGTATTACAATGAAGACATTTTTGTCGTTGATACCTCAGGTTACAAATCCGAATTTGTTGTCAGCGCTTGCATGACCTTTTGCCTTTTGTCAATGGTCGGTTGGACACAGCATCTACTCTTGAGCTGACAGCCAAATACATGAGCTACCTCAAGCAGACACTCTCCAAGGACATGTTGTCGAAGGTACTGTGTGTTTGTTTCTATAAAAACAGTAGCTTGGGACGATCTGCTGTGGTGTTTGCTTTAATGCACTCCTAGTATATCTGTCACACTCGGGGAGAAAATAAAGAACTTATTATCACCATAAACCCCATTGTTTGAGTTCAGATAATGCAATTGATACTGTATGTTGTCTTAGAACTCCAGTTGTACTGTATCATAACACCCTCTTTTTGTGTCCAGGTGGATAAATCCATAGAAGAGAATAGGAAAGGTACATGGAATAAAAAAGCACCTAAAACACGGTAACCAATATAAACAACTTTTTCCTCACAGATTAAATGAGAGATTGGGAGTAAATGGCATCATGCAGATTTGTCATCCACAGCAAAACTTGCAGGCTCAGGAGGAGCCTAACCCGAAGCCCAAAGAGAGCAAAGCCTGTCGCCAAAAAGCATTCAGATGGTACAAGATGATACATTTTTCATAATATAAACATTCAAATCTTTACTATTTAATAATAATAATCATTATAATAATTTTTTTTTCAACTTTTTCAGATCTCGTTGCCGCTCATGCATTAGAGCCATACATGTACAGACACATTCAGCCAAGGAACTCTGAAGCTCATCAGACAAATATCACAGTTACTCATCGTCTGATGAGGGATATGGAGACTTCTCAATTTGTAACGCCAACCGGAATCCCTGCCAGGCCAGTACTGTTGGATGAGTCTACTGTTCCACGTGGACAAATGCTACCAGTATGCCAAAATCTATGTACTGCTCCATCATTTAAGTCAATGGAAAATAATTATAAGATGTCCCCTCCAGCATTTTTACACCCCACAGCTGGCCTGGTTACATCAATAATGGAAAGTCAGATGTTCAAACCTGAAATTAAGCAAAGTCATGCTGAGTCTAATGATGTCCCATGCAGCATACTCCACTCAAGCCTTGTCCCATCAAGGATCTTTAACCATATTCCAATGACCCCGGATCAATCATGGTTTGTGAATTGGACGTCCCCCAATTTGCTAGCTGGGAACCAGACTCTTCAAGCATCATCCCTTAGCTTGAATGAAACTTGTCCGCAAGCAGATGGACTCAACCAGCACCATGGCCCACCACCACTTTTTGAGGATGGAACACCATACATCTTAAACTCAGCAGCCTCTCCATGGCCAGACCACCCTGCAAAAGATGACTACTGTGATCCCCAACCTTCTCTATCAAGCTCATGCTTGGCCATGAGTACCTTGTGCAGTAACCAAATGGCATACAGTCCACAGTCTTTTGCTGCATCCACTTGGTTTGATCCAACAAAGTTGGATATAATGGACACTCCAGTCAAAACTGATGTTGCCCCCAACATAGTTTTTTCTCCTTAGAATTCCACAGGTGTCAGGTGAGTTCTGCTAACTTCAAGTATCTATGTTCATGCTCCTTACAATCACAGCAAGTAAGGATACTCCAGCTGTACATTCTGTACCTCCGTCTTTCATTTAATGCCTTGAGGGCTACAGTAGCACAGACAGTTCATATAACCGTGTCTCACATGGATGCATTGTTATGCAGTTGTAGTGGCCAATTTAGATCTCTTCCTGAATGACTGTTACATCTAATGACTCAGCATGACGGAATGAAGAGTCTGATCTGTCTTGTTCCACAAAACAAGAGGAGAAACGTCAGACAAATGAGCCTATATGGAAATGCTCTCTCAATGGCATACTGTTTTACTTTTGTTCTGTCAGTTGTACTTGTCTCTTTTCCTTTTTATATTCTATGTACTGCACTCTAAGTGGTGTACAAAGACAATTGTACGCTTCATTGATTTTGAGTATACGGTTGTTTGCCTATTATAACTATGGGTATGAATTAAATACTGCCTCTTACATTTGATTGAGTAGGCTATATGGTAATCTTGTGAGCAGCTTTATTTTTGACATGAAGAAGCACAAGTGGGAGTAAATGACCTATCTTTATCTGGGAATCTGTCTCTGTAATAAATCGGCTTTATACATTTCTATTGCTTTGATGGTCATCTTGGTGCTATCGTGCTCATAACTGTTTGCAATGAAGAAAATCGCAGTACGTAAGCATGCTCTTGTAACGTATGGTTTTAGAAATGATGAGGTATGAACGTGTCCTGTCCTAGGGACGGACCATTGTAAATAACTGCAAAGGGGGAGAAACCAACTGCAGCCCTGCCCTCCACGTCTTGCACACAGGGGCACGAAAACAGGGCAACAAAGAGAGACACCGCATGGTTGTATTACTTGAAGCCGATCTGCAATTTATTTCACGCATAACCCGATTGAAGCATTTAATTGGAAGTTAATTGCATCTGACGTTCTTAATGGTAAGTAAAATGCATGTGCACCAAAATACGCTAGAAATGCTAGGCCATGTCTATGCATGGCATATATATTTTACAAATGTAACGTTGACAATTATGATTTAAATCATTTCGTTTCTGGAAATCATTCTGTCAGCATGGATAACAGCTGGCTTTTGTTAGCTACCTGTTTGGCGTAGAGCTAACCAATTGAGCCACCAAATGTGGGGTCTAAATGGTTACATATTTCATGCACACTGTATGGTCATTCAAAATGCTTATTCCTAATGTACCGGTCATTTTCACACAGCAATGGAGCTGGAGCACTTTGATGAACGCGACAAAGCACTACGGTATAACCGTGGGGGCTCCAGGGCGAACGGGCTTCCTAGTCCCACGCACAGTGCACACTGTAGCCTTTACCGAACCAGAACACTTCAAGCACTGAGTTTAGAAAAAAAGGCAAAGAAGGTTCGTTTCTACCGTAACGGAGACCGATACTTCAAAGGGGTTGTGTACGCGATTTCTCAGGATAGATTCAGGTCCATAGATGCCCTGTTGGCGGACCTCACCCGGTCACTATCCGACAATGTCAATTTGCCCCAAGGGGTTCGTATCATCTACTCGATAGACGGGACAAAGAAGATTACTAGTATGGTCGAATTTATAGAAGGTGAGTATACCATGTGCCCCATATTGTATAATTTGGAAGTTAGGAAGACTTATAGTTCAGTAGTCTGTTTGCATAATATATAAATTGTCTCAACATTTTCTTATTTCAAAATGTTCTTCCCTCTTTCTTTGCTATTGCAGGAGAAAGCTATGTATGTGGGTCCATTGAGCCCTACAAGATGCTGGATTACACAAAAAATGTTAACCCCAATTGGTCTGTTGGGGCTAAGACAGCTGTGGGAGTCTGTGCTCCCGCCTTTTTGGGTAGTGCCAAAGTTGGATCATTAGAAGCCAGGGAGAGTAAAGACTTTATTCGACCCAAACTGGTGACCATTGTACGCAGTGGTGTGAAACCTCGTAGGGCTGTACGCATTTTGCTCAACAAGAAGACGGCACACTCCTTTGACCAGGTCCTGACTGACATCACAGAGGCAATCAAGCTGGACTCTGGGGTTGTCAAGAGGTTGTACACTGTTGATGGGAAACTGGTAGGTGAAACACTTTATGAAATGGCACGTAAATATAATAAATGTACACCACCAACTATGTCCTATCACGGGTTGAGTAGAGTACTTGCACTTCACATACACACCTCCAATTCTAAGAAAAATATATGTTTCCACACCTGTCTCATTACAATGGAAGAGGACTCACGTTGGTATTTACATTCTCAAGGGCTTTTAGTAATTGTTAATTAATCAGTTTCTTTGTTAAAATATTTTGTCTTGACACAGATTTGAACCTATAAGTACACATTTCGTTTTTTGAGACTGGCACCAGTCATCAAACCAATTTGTTTGTATTCTGCAGTCTAAATTAATAGTTTAAATTCATGAAGCAGGATTGCATCCATAGGGCCTTCTAATGTGTGCCCTTGTTCCAGTGAGCCCATGTGTGGCAATGCCCCGAACTGCTCTGACTTTGATCTGAGCTGTTTCTTATTGATTTAGCCTCTTTTTATAGTTTGTTTGGCTGATATAACCCTGATTGGGTACCTTCTATCCTGTATTCAACCAGGCCAAGTAAGACTGCTAAATATGTTCCCAGAGATAAATCGTCTGACAGGGTAGGGTAAACTACAGCATACAACAATATGCCAGAACAGCCAGTTAGTCTAGCTAGCATCTAAAACAAAATGGTGGACATGACATGCATCCTTAGGTTACTATGACTTTTAAAACTTGCCTCAACTACTCTATCTAATAGCATTTGTTAGAATAGCGTCAATCTTTGATTAAAGCATGTGCTTGACTTGCCACAACGACCCTGGAAAGAAATTCAGAATAGTTTGACTTGGATTCTTATAATCTTTGAACAACTTGATATCTGCTTTATGTATGTGCTGTTCTTTTCTAGAAAAAGCAAAAGTTGAGTTGGGATGTAAGATAGAAAAATTGCTGTGCCTAGTTATTGTCTTGTCTTCCTCGCTTGGTGCCGTTACCAAAGAAAGACCTGTAGGCTTATACATTTACTTTTTGTTTCTATGGTGATGGGGTTGCCCCTGCTGGTTGCTAAGAAACCGCCTTTGCAGCAGAGTGATTCAGTAATAATAGTCACAACTGTAGTAGTTGAGAAGAGTGTACAGCTTACACTGTCTAACTGCTACCACATGATTCCAAAATGGTGCAAGACACTCAACTCAATGCTGTAGCAGTACCATACAAGTAATGCTGTAACAGTACATCACTAGTACTGATTTAGCAAGACCATACTAGTAACGCTCATGTATCTGATTATCAATCGGGCAAAGAATAGCTGGCCGTGCTGAGTTATGTCTGAAAAGAGCTTGACTTCACAGAACATCAGTGACAGACACATGTACAGAGTACTGCATTATAGAACACACTATGGGACACAAGGATCTGTTCCATATGACAGTGCTGACTTGCCCTTAGAAAGACAAGCAATTATTTATGTCTGAAACCACTGCTTGCTGCTGGCACAAATTTATCTTTTTGTGGCATCAGATACAAATTAATTTACGCATACCACATCAGAATCAGAATTGGTGTTTATTCGCCATGAAAGTTTGCACAGACAAGGAATTTACTTTGGCAGGAGAGCCTACCTAGGCAGCCATTTCCAGCGCCAACTAGAAAAGTTACAGTATAACATGAGGAGAGAGGAGGAAAGAAAAAGGCAACCCCCAGACAATGCAGTGTGGGGACAGGCAAAAACCTCAGCACATAAGCCCAACAACATTTACAAAAACATGTGACTTGCAACGGGGATTGGGGGGGGGGGTAGACAGCAGCATCTGGACCTACAGCCATGGTAGGCGCTGGACACAGACCCACCAGCCACCCTGGGGAAACAAGCAGTCGAAGGCGTTGGATGGGGGTGGTGATATCTGTAGTAGGTGAAAGTTAATGTGTGAGTAGGTCTGGGTTGGCGCCCTCGACCTAGGCCAAAATCAGTCCGATTCCCCCAATGCAGATTGTGTTGGCAAGGAGACATCCTTGGCATCCTCATGACCCGGGCAGAGACCAAACCACAGATGTCGGTGGGGGGGGTGGGGTGGGGGGAGGGAATAGCAAGATTGTCTCGCTTCAGCGCTCTCAAGAGGAGTTGTTTTCCAGCAACGGCCTTGGCCAAGGCCTGTGCTGGTTACGGGGCCGAAAGTAGATAAGATTGGGGTAGTTGTTTTGACGAGTAGCCGCGACTCAATTTTCACGTCCACCCTTCAGGAAGGTCTCTATCTCCTCCATCTTCCTTTGCAGAGCCGCAAACTTATCCCTGTTGTAATCCATACTGCATTGTAAGTTCAGTCAGAGCTCCAACAGCTCTGCCCAACGCATCAATCATGTCGGGCAGCCTAACGAGGCTCTTGATGGCCGCAGCCGTTTCCTAGATTTTCCTATATACAAAGTCAGCGCCTATTCCAAACAGCAGAAAGCCTGTAATCACGGTTCCGAATATGAAGATGTCTTCAACGTCCTCCACGGAAAGCGCCACTAGAAAGACGGCACGCCAATACGCCCACGTGTCCATCGTGTAGCCAGCTGTGACCGTCCCGTCAGGACAGTTGGGTTCCCCCGAACCCGAGCTTCTCTTCGAGAAGATGGTGTCAATTGCCAAGCAGGGAAGGTCAGGGGAGGAGAGGGAGACATTGAGAGACCAGCTAATTAATTCCATGCTTCTAGCTTCGGAGAGTGATGATGAGAGAGTATTTTGAGACAGACAAGACAAGACAGAGCCAAGCAGGGAAGGTCAGGGAGGGGAGGAGAGAACAATGCGACCGCCTTCGTGTGTCCCCAGTATAAGGAACGGATAAGATTAGGGTTAGTGTGGTGTGGTGTGGTGTGGTGTGGCCATTGCAATGTGGTTGTTGAACCTCCTAGACCTTTTTCCAAAGATACATAGTCTGCATCCTCATACATCCCCCTGCTCCAACAGTGAGTGTTATAAATGTAGTGTCTTTTAAAAGGAAAATACATTATTCATAACCGCCCAGCAACATCTAATGTGTGACTTTCAAGAGACAAAATACCTGTTAAATTATGAAAGAGCTCCCTGACACAGCCTTGAATATAGTCATTCACGCCGTTCTGTCCACAACTGATGTAGCTAAGCCATGTTTATGTGCTTAACAATACTATTTTCTTCACAATGAAGATTCTGAGATTCAATTAGAGGAGCAGTTCCTGTCTGCTTTTGCCTACTAATTGTCTCCTCTTCTTCTGTCTCTGAGCTTTTTGTGTATAGGCAGGACATGAGACAGCAGGAGCTTTTAGTCATCTCTCCAGGCACACTGTTGTTAAGCTTAGCAATTAAGCATTTTGGAGAGAAGGTCAGGGCTGCGTCAGCATCTTCATTTATTCAACATGCCACTTCTCCCCCCTCAGCGATAACATAATAGAATGTTACAGCTACTGCTGGGCCTCACCTAGTCTCACGGGATGGCGGCCATCTTTGTCTCTGCTGGAGATGTTTTCAAAGGAAAGGGTTACCTCTGTGATGTTATTTAAGGGAAGTGTGTTTACCCATCTTTTCTGTTTTACTAGTATGTCATGTTTGCCATTATATTATAGGTGACCTGCTTGCAGGATTTCTTCGGAGAAGATGATATATTCATTGCCTGTGGACCAGAGAAGTTCCGCTACCAGGATGACTTCCTATTGGATGAAAGTGGTAAGATAATGTTAAGGGTGGAGATATTAGTCAAAATACAAATTGTGTTACAAATGTTGAATAATAATGGCAAACCAGTATCTGGTTCTGAAAACATAAAATGGAGATCTATGTAAATTGTTCCTCAGAGAGTTTTTTGAGAGTGTGGTGGTGCCTCCTGCAATCATGACTCAGTCTTCCCTACTCCTGATGGGCCCTCACTGTGCCCTGCCTCAATGTGCCCTATCTCTGTGTCCTGCCTCCTGTTCTAGGGTAGTGTAGTCGAGATAATTTTGCCTCAGTGACCACCTAAGGTTGCACTTCCCAAACCATCTCAGCACTGTGGTTTAGAGTTAAATGGTTTCACATTTGTAGAGTAATAGATCTATCTATGAGGCTACACGAAGCTGCCTCTCCTAGTAAGTCTCATCATGCTGTAGTAACACAAATACAAAAGCTCTTAGGTAGTACAGTCGTGCATTACTTGTGTTCCCGAGCTTACTAAGTGCTTGTCTGTCCAGACTGCAGGGTGGTGAAGTCCACCTCATACGGCCGTCTGTCCTCCCTGCATGGCCGACGCTCCCCCAGAGGTGGGGAGCGCCGTCGGAGCAAGTCCCCAGCTTCCACCAGCTCTGGTAAGACTCAGGGTGTGTGTGTGTACTTTACGGTATCTGTAAAACTAGGATCAATGGTGAAACAAGGGTGATGGTTGCCTGAGTGCCTCAGATAGTTGTAGAGCTGGACAAACAAATCAATTATAATTGTATGCTATTGATGCTCTGCAACAGGGTTATCTGCATAAGTGGAAAGAGTGCATGGGTACATTAATTCAATACACTGCCCAAGTAGTCTGACGTTAAGTCACATACACCCTGCACCGAGTTGTTATTATGAGGCGCAGCATCTAGACTACTCGGTTGCACTGCTTAATGTAGGGGATGGAGTTAGATTTAGGTGTAATGGAAGCTGTGATGAAGTGTGCAGTAGACAGTAGAAAAGTATTCGAGTTATGAGAATGTTTTGTTGACGTGTTGAACCTTTCTTTTAAACTGCCTGAAGAGCAATGCCATTTAAAAGGTCTGCCTGCCAGGATGTTCCTGGCATCCTTGTCGGATGTCCTTTATCACAATGGGCTGTTATGTTTTATGGATGTTTACTTAATTGAATAATGAAAACATTAACTTTAACTCTAACTTATATATATATATATATATATATATATATATATATATATATATATATATATATATATATATATATATATACATACATAATATATATTTGTTTACTTTTTAAGGACAACATGTTGAATTGCATTGAAAATGAGCCTACACGATAAAGTAGAGAGGACACACTTTTGCTCATGTGTTTCACCTCATTACGCCGTAGCTAATGGGACTGCTGGCAGTCAGCTGTCCACTCCTCGATCAGGGAAGTCTCCCAGCCACTCCCCACCCAGCCCAATCAGTCTCAGGAGACGACGGGTGAGTAAACTGACACATCTAAATGGACTGTACTTTAGAGGGGATGTGACCAACATGCAGAGTCTCTTTGTCTTTCTTCTCCAGGGATCCCAGCACAGTGGCTCCTCCCTCTCTCTGGCCTCCACCAAGGTGTGCAGCTCTATGGATGAGGCAGATGGCGCTGGTAGTGAAGGTGAGGAAGATGAACATCAGCTACCGGCCTCTGCATTAGTCAAGCATCCATAAGGCTCTGCATTAGTCAAGCATCCATAAGGCTCTGCATTAGTCAAGCATCCATAAGGCTCTGCATTAGTCAAGCATCCATAAGGCTCTACATTAGTCAAGCATCCATAATGTGTTCCGTCTTGTCTTTGGATGTTCAGCTGAGCTGATGGAGGAGAGCCCCCTAGTTCCTCCTTCCATAACAGAGAGGTACAAAGTGGGCAGGACCATAGGGGATGGCAACTTTGCTGTGGTCCGTGAGTGTGTGGAGAGGGCTACAGGCAGAGAGTTTGCTCTGAAGATCATCAACAAAGAAAAATGCAGAGGAAAGGTACAGTTTGGGCTGCTCCAACTTAAACCTTAATGGTGAATAAAATAGACCTTGCTCCCTAACCGATATGGCAAAAGTACACACATCCTTCACTCAACTAGAAGTACAGATACTCATGTTTAAAAAGATTCTGGTAAATATTTTAAAAGACTCTGGTAAAAGTTGAAGTACTGACTACACCTTTTCACCACCAATCATACCACCAAATACAGATAAATACAAATACAACTAAAGTAACGAGCCTAGTTTGAAAATGTAAGAAGTACAAAGTACAGATATTTGTGTAAAATATTTAAGGAGTGAGAGTAAAAAGTTATCAGAAAAATAAATAGGGAAGTAGTGTACTAATACCCTAAAATCTACTCAAGTACAGTAACAAAGTATTTGTACTTTGTATTGTACTTTGTATTTGTACTTTGTTACTTCCCATCTCTGCTCCATGATGACATGAATATCGTTATAGACTTTTAACAGCTGAATTTGCAGACGAAGTGAGGTCGAAGACTGTTCAGTGTTTGACTGTTTTTCCCGTTGTTGACCTAGGAGCACATGATCCAGAATGAGGTGTCTATTCTACGACGTGTGAAACACCCCAATATTGTACTGCTGGTTGAGGAAATGGACACCCACAGTGAGCTCTATCTTATTATGGAGTTGGTTAAGGTACTGTCCAAAAACAGAACTTCAGTAAGATCTAAAATATGTGACTTAAGCTGTGGGTAGAACACATTCCTGTTTGACTCCAAAATAATACATATAAATGTTCATAATAAATGTTTAATGTGTAACTTTGTTGTATACAACAATAACCTTTGGATTTAGCTAGCCTTTCAATCATGGCTATTAACTCAGTCCAGAGATGTCATGTCTATCTGTGTCCACAGGGGGGCGACCTCTTTGATGCCATCACTTCCTCCAGTAAGTACACAGAGCGAGACGCCAGTGGAATGTTGTACAACCTGGTTAGTGCCATCAAATACTTGCACAACCTCAACATTGTCCACAGAGACATCAAGCCAGAGAACCTGCTGGTGAGTGTGACCTTTAATGGTATAGTCCTATCTACCGTCAAGGAAAATGGACAGATGCACAGTTGTTTGAATAGTGTAACTCATAGTTTTACTTACCCGCCCTAGTCCTATTTGATCTCATGTCGTACTCTACTGTGTTTAATCCAGGTTTATGAGCACCAAGATGGAAGTAAGTCTCTGAAACTTGGAGACTTTGGCTTGGCCACCCTGGTGGAGGGGCCTCTTTTCAACATTTGTGGGACTCCTACATATGTAGCACCAGAGATAATTGCTGAAAAAGGGTAATGCAGAGACTCGTGTAATGGTTTGAGAGAAACTCAGTTCTGGTTACACCCTGATGAAACGAGTTTGTTGTGATTCTAATCTGTTTTCATTTCCAACAAAAGATATGGGATGAAGATTGACATCTGGGCAGCTGGTGTCATCACCTATATATTGCTGTGTGGCTTTCCACCATTTTGTGGGTTTGTACACATCATTAATTGAAATGTTAGAATAGTTAGATTTTTTTTGTGTTGTAGACATTGGGCTGAAGGACAATGCTTTGTAACTACTCATAGACTGATTCCAATTCAATTCACAGACTCCTGTCTCCTTGTGGCCAGATATAATAATGCATAACCATGCATCTTTCTTAAACAAAAATACATGTGTGATACCTACATGTATAATGTTGAGAACCTAAACCATAGATCATAGTGATATGACTATTATTCATAATTATATTCCTAGTAAATCTGCATTTTGTACATTTATCAGCAGCACTGAGGATCAAGAAGCTCTCTTTGAGGAGATTCTCTTGGGTCAGCTAGATTTCCCTGTACCACACTGGGACTATGTTTCTGACACTGCTAAGGTTTGTGAAGTTGTTTACTTACAAAGGGGCCTATGCTTGACCTACGTCCATACAACTTCCAGTTAAACCTGTCTTGTGTGTGTTTAGGAGCTGATTCAAGCAATGCTGCATGTGGATGCGGAGAGAAGATACACAGCAGTGCAGGTGCTGGAACATCCCTGGGTCAATGTGAGTTATTTCAATATCACTCATTTCATGAACAACAATTCACACCAACTCATTAAGTGTGCGTAATTGCAGCAGCCCTAAGCAGAGGAGCGTGAAGTACTGAGGAATATTCAGTACGTCTCTGGGATGTTCTTATACAAGCTTTGCTTGTGTTTCAGGATGATGGTTGGGCAGGAAACGACCACCACCTGTCTGTAGCGGGGAAAATCAAGAAACACTTCAACACTGGACCAAAAGCTAGTAGCACCACGGCCGGAGTTTCTGTTATCACAGTAAGGTTCTGCATGTCACATACGCACACTCAAACACACACTCTGCACTATCTGAACCCTGGTTGTATAACCTCAAACCCTTTGTCCCGTTTGCTGGAAGTTGCTGAATGTTGTTTTGCTGTGTTGCCCTCTCAGACCACCGCCCTTGATAAGGAGAGGCAGGTTTTCCAACGACGACCCCACCAGGAAGTGATTACCATCCCTCACACGCCGCACAGCAGCTTCACCAGTGCCAGCCCCGCCCACAAGGCCAGCCCCTCCTGTGGTACCAAAATCTCCCCTATTGTCAGTCCTGCCCACAGAGCTAGTCCCACCCTATCCCCTGCTGAGTTCACTTCTGAATCAGAGGATTACTCTCCCAGTTCAGCTGAAACCATTCGCTCACCAACCTCCCCCTTCTAGCCCACCAACCTCTCCCTAGTCCATCAACCTCCCCCTTCTATCCTCCCTTCTTCTCCCTTCTATTCTCCTTCCATCCCCCTTTTCGCTTCCCATCCACCCTCTTCTAGCTTCTCACCCACCCTTTCCCAGCCCTTCATCCTCCTCCTTCCAGCCCACCACAATGTTGAAGCTAGAAGAGAAACAATGTGTTTTTAAGCACAACAATGAAGGTATTACAGCACATTCCTATGGTCCAAGTATTCTTTCAGGACCCCCACATTACTTATTTACTCACAGTTATCCTTAGTCTTCAGACTTTGTTATGGGTTCTGTGACAAGCTCTTTTGAAGTGACAACCCAGCCATTGCAAAGCCTTATTTCTGTACAGGGTTTTAGCTCACTGACGCCCTCTGTGGTGTATACATGGTAGAGACTTCTAAAACCACAGGAGTTGATGCAGAATTTAAAAAATGATTGAAAACAATATCTTGGAAGAGTGCAATTCAAGCGGCATGTGCAGATCAAAAATCTTCCAGGTTACTTGGTGGTACTTCAGAAACTCAGCAAAAGCAAATGAGCAATTTTTGTATTTTCATGTGAATGTAAGTATTTAGTCCTACCAACATTTTAACTAACTCACAGCACAATTAACAACACCAGGGTAATTCAAATATTTTAGTATGGTTTGAATGTGCTTTTGTCCTTTACTGGTACTTGTGTAGACACCCTACACAGTTAACAGAGGCATCCTTATGCTACCCAGACATGCTGCTATACTATGTCAGTATTTGACTGCTGTACCAATGATATAATACACGTTTGCTAAATATGTCCTGAATGGAGGAAACTGTACTCCTTGTTTTGAACAGTTGGTAGTGGTTCAGTTGAATGTCTTTAGTGGTGGTGCAGCTACACATAGCTGCCCAGGCACATGTGGGTTAAGTGCAATTAGGTGTGATGTCCAGAAAGCACACTGACAAACTGGCATGCCATTGGAAGCAGAACATACAGTAGACACAGAACAGAACTGTTAATCATCAACAAACTCTACATTAAGAATGTATACAGTAATTACTGGTCACTGGATTGCAGTTTAAATATATGTATTATATCTGATGGAATAGGTCTCTGATCTGAAGTAATAGCACATGGGTGCTTTTGTGTTCTGAATTGGCCATTATGGTTGGTAGCAGTAATACACAGATGAATGTTGGTTTATTTATTAGCAGCTAGGTTGTGATTGATTGTACTAAACTTTATTGATTTATATTTATTGCTGAACATGGCAAATGAATATGAGTGTTTTTTGCCTGGCCGACCCATTGTTGTTATAAGGGAACAATTGAGAAGTTCCAGCGTGCTTCCAGTACTTCAACTCTCTAGTTATTTGAGATGATTGACAAACGTCCCTGACCTTTATAGTCCAGTCATGTCTTCTAAAAAGCTGCTTTATTGGTCATACATCTACTAATCAAAAATGAATTTTGTCCAATCTATCCGAAGGTTTGAATGTCGTAATATAACCTGCATGTGTACTATACTGTTTGCTATGGTCCTCTACAGTCCTACTACAGCTGTATATAACTGTCACCCCTGTTTTATGGTGTTCATGTATTCATTATTATTGCAGTTTAAGTACTTTTCCTTTTTACTTACTACAGCCAAAGTAAGCTGCAAATATGTATTTTAAAGATACCTCATCACTCAACAGGTCCCTTCTTACAGTGGTCACAGGCAGATAAGTCCTGACCTTTGTAATTATGGTACAGTAAGTTTACAGTTTGAGGTGTGTCCCAAATAAGCACAAGTAAAGCATATCATTATTATGCTGTGTGACGTTTGCTGGCAGAACTTTTATTTCTTTTTAACCAAAACAGGGTTCCTGCAGGTTTCAGTCAGTCAAATTTAAGACCTTTTGAATACATTTTAAGACCATAAAGATAGAAATTTAAGACCTACACGATGCATGAACAAAAAAATATTTAAATCAAAGAAATTCTGAAAGTATTTTTATTTTAATGAATTCAGTCATTGAAAAAGCATTAATTTAATTTACAGATAAAGCGATCATTTCCGTAACCTAATGTACTATTTTTGGGGGGCAAAGTTTGCAGCAAGCCTCGTACCTGAAGCTGGGTACCGCTTGTGACCAACAGTGAAAATCGCTGTAATCTAGCCATGTTTCGTTGAAAGTATACTTTCCCATTTTCCACACGCAACCGAACTTTAACAAACTCTGAGGAGACGCAGACGTATTTCGCGGGCATTTATCACGGGATTTGTACTTTTATCACCTCGTACGTACCAACACCAGTATCCCTCAGAAAGAACTACAACACACCGAACCAATGTTCTGAGGGCAGCGTAGCAAAGAGCAAAGACTCACACCAGCCCTGCTCCTGGGCTGACCCTAAAAGGGGGACAACAAGGGCTTAATCCACAACGACCTGGGCAAATCCAGCAAAAAGCGTAGTGCCAAACACATCCGTGGGCCCAGATTCTTGTAACCGCAGCGCACTCCCCAACTGTCCAGATCTCCTCTCCCAACTGTCTTTCCAGGTACCCAACTGTCCCACCAGGAAAGGCTCAACCAAGAGTCTAAAAATAAATTGAACTTTTATCAGTTTTATTTATAAGTCGAAGAGCAAAAATTGAGCTGTAAGAAGATCCTTCTGTCAGATTTGAACACAAGACCCCTCACACGGTAGCCCACATCCTTAACCACTGAGCTATCAGGGAACATAACAATGTCCATTCAACATTTAAATTTGACATTTAACTATCTAGTTGTAACAACCTGCAGAGTTGGGGTGTCAGAAAACCAGAAGAAAGCAGGGCTCCCCTGTTAACGCTCTGGGTTAGTGTGCATGCTCTGAAAGCTGGGGCAGTAACGCAACAGTCGGAGTTCAAATCCACCCTTCACCCTTTTCTGTATCTGTCTTCCTGCCTCTCCATTCTTTACCCTTCACACTTCAAATAACTGTCCAATACAGCATGTCAAACACAATCCACAACTCAATAAACACACAACAACTTGTCTTTTAAAACTTTTAGACCTGTCTAAATGAAATTTAAGACCTCAGATGAAAATCTGGCAGTTTTAAAGTCAGCTCAGAATTTTTGACTTTTTAAGACCCCACGGGAACCCTGTCAAATGATTTGACAAAAAATGATTGTCTGCTGCACAATTTGACTCATGTCCTACAGGGAAACATCTGCGGTGAACAATGTTATTACTATAAGACATGAACTATGTGCAATTATCCTATGTCCTACAGTATATACTGTATATTTCAAGTTCACATTGTTAATCAATGACTGAATGCTAGCACTTTTGTTATTCAATCATGTAAAATTACCACAGTTATAGCAGTCAAATATAATGTCTAGTAATTCATGAGTCTTGTAATTTAAGTCAGAGTTTTCACTGCTTGAACAAAACAGTCAGTAGATGGCAGTGTAAACTAATATAATATTCAGGATGCAGGACTAAAGAAGAGCATCCAAAAGGTAGCCAGCTTCCATCATTTTATTATAAATACAAGAAAAAGAAAAATTATTTTATTTTACATTTATCAAGTTTATATATTGGCATAAGTTAATGTTTATAAGCTCCAAACAAATGGCTCAAAGTAAATCATCTTCAATTGCATTACTGTATATGCAAAACAAATGAAGAGTCAATTGTTAACTTATAAAATCATACAGAAGTATTTGTCAACAAAATATATTACAAATTATTAAAATGTGTCGCCAAATGTCCACTTAAATCGTTAGGAAAATTATTTCTGTCAGACTCTAAAATAACCTTATCTCAAATCTCATATTGCACATTAGTTTGCAAAAAGATGAACAGTCCACCTATATAGTAGGCTTAATGCTGTAGTTCCTTGATTGCAGTTATGGCCCCACAGCTATGTCCCCAGATACAGCTATACCAACCCACCAAGACATGAACATGTAGTCCAGAAATGGTTGCATATTTTCTTTTTTTAATTATTTATACTATTTGCCTTTTTCTCTACTTTTGAACAAATCCTACTGTAATATTTCCTGTATCCGCAAGAGGTCAGTATTCCTACAGTGTAACCTGTTCATCTTAAGGGTTAAGCCTTACAAAACTCATGATATAGCTTGTTCTTACCATTGGGTAGATTTAGTGTTACATTGGTCTCACGAGTCCATAGGCTACTCCAGATACAAACTGATGTATATAGTATTTAGTTCTAAAACTGGGTATATGAACTGATATTGTTAGGTCACATGATATTTAATGAAGTTTCTGGTGCATGGTTCTAACAGAGCCTTCTGTGAAGTACAAACAAATGCATTTTCAGTTCATATAATCTGGATCTGTTGTTAAAATGATTTAAACAAGAATGTGATCATACAATTAAAAGAAATCAATGAATTGAAAGCAAAATATGTATCAACCTTTCACAAGTTATTTGAAAATCTTACAAAGTCTATGGTTTAATGGGTGAAAATGGTGAAACAAATAATTCACAGTGAACATATTTCACACACGGACTGAAAAAGTCCTTACAGACACTGAAACATCATGAAATTAACGTAGTCTTTTTTTGACACATAATACGTTGGACCACTGTATACATGGTGGCTGATGAGTCACTTACCAACAAAATCAGAGACACATACTTTTAGACATGTTCTCACAAAATATGTTTTACAGTGGTATATATAATTTTTTGTCAATTTGAGCAATTTGGAAAGAAAATAAACAATATTGTCCTCATATGCACATCTTTCCTTCTGTAGAAAAGAGTCCCAAGATGTGTATCTTGCATACAAATGTTGTATAAATGTTAGTAAATGACAGTTTACTTTATTTGTATTTTACAGAGATGAAAATAGGACATAGGTTTGAATAAAATATTACTTTTATTTTACTTTTTTTTCTGAATGGATACTGAACTCTCTCCTCCTGTCATCTTATGTCATTTCCATTCATGCATTATAATACCGGAAGTGGAACTCTGTTTCCATCCAGGTGTTATGATACAGGAAGTGGAGTCAAGTCTCTCCTAGAGAGAGAAAAGCATCCACCTGCTTGACAAACCTATGGTCATGTGCATCAGCTGGTGCTAATACATCACATACAGGAAAGGAAAACCAACAAGTCAGGCTACTGCCCAGCAATAGCAGTCTAGACGCTCCAACCAGTCACATGACTCATCTATTTTCTTTGTATCTTTCCACTGTCTTCATCCTCCCACCACCTCCTCTCCAGCTTAACCAGGTGTCTGTGTCCTGTCAGACCAGCGTTGTATCCCTGGGTTCTGCTGGCTCCCAACCGGCTCAACCTTAGTACTTGTTCTGATGCTCGTAGAACCAGCTTTCAGTACCTGTTCTGGTGTTCGTAGTGCCAGCGGTTGAAGTCGATGTTGAACGCCACGATGCTGCCAGATGCCATACCTGTTATCAGAGTCCTAGAGACGGATAAATGCACAAAATTCTAAATAACACATACTACAACAATACTAAGACACATACATACACTTGAATATGTATGTTTGTAAAAAAGAAGATCACAAAATGACAGTTGCCTTGCCACTAACATGTTATTTGCAGAACAGAAATTGTGGATGGAGTTAAATTGTAGCATGTGTCAGGGGTTGTAGCATGTGTCAGGGGACCCCTGGTAAGTAGAGAAGCAGCTGATCTCACTGTGTCACCCTATATATACTACTGCACCCCCAGGCTCCTTCAGTCACAATGAAACCTAGAGCACAGCAACCATGAGGACAACCAGCAAGTTAAGAACATGGGGCTGGGGCTGGGGCTGAGATGGAGCTGGGGCTGGTACAAATGTCAGGGTCAAGTGGCAGAGGATCTGTGGGTGTGAAGTATTGCAGCACTTAAACCTGCTATGATTCAACCCCACAGCCCCTATGGAACATGAAACATCTCAATCATGTTGCTGGTTCTAGTGGGGGGGGGGTTATATTTCAGAGGACACATTTGGACTATGCTGCATTACTGCGTGTGAGTATGTGTGTCATTGGTTAAGCGTGTGTGCCATTGTTATGTATGGCTCCGAGGCTCGAATCATGCTCATGGAACCTTCCACTGCAATACTGGTGTCTCTATGGCAACCACAGATTCTATTTAAAGGAAAAAAACTCTTGCTGAATGATCCATTTGCCCAAATGTGCACAGACAACCATGAACACAAAGACTGCACTGGGCTCTGCAACACAACCTACAAACCCTTGACACTATACAGAGATGGGGAGTATTTGTACTTCGTTATCGGATATCGGAAATCCTAATTATTTTTCTACATTTTTCTGGTATCAGTACTTTACATCATGTATTTTTCTGACAACTTTTTACTCTTTACTCTTTACATTTTCTACACAGATATTTGTACTTTCAATTTCTTACATTTCAAAACAGGCTCATTACTTTTGTTTTAATATGTTCTTGGTGGCATGATCAATATAATTTCTTGTCATTGCTTGCCTTTTTTTCATTTCCTGGCTACACTGTCATTACATTGTTATTATGTTGTTTTTACACTGTTGTTACACTGTTACTACAGTGTTGTTACACTGTTATTACACTCTTGTTACACTGTTGTTACACTGTTGTTACACTGTTGTTACACTGCTGCAGGATGGGAAGGAAAAACATAGTTATTGTTCTTAAGTAGACTTTTCTGGTATCAGTACTTCACTATTTTTCGGACAACTTGTTTTTTTTACAAAACTCTAAAATAGGTAGTAGTAATGCCTAGTTTTTACTTTAGTATGGATGAGTGAAGGATGTATGTACTTTTGCCATCACTGATACAATACCAGTCTAATACTGTCATGTCTTCCAGACACAACCTACACTGTACTACCTCTATTGTCCAGACACAACCTACACACACTCTACCCATAGATATTGTACTGCTTCTGGACAGTTCCATTCATTGTCTGAGAACAAAATCATTCTTGTCATGCGTTTTCCTATTGGCTGACCTTTGGTCATGTGACAGGTCCATGGCACGGATGCCAGCGTCACAGCCTGGGTAGATGTAGAGCTGCTGTAAGTCACAGGCCTGCCACACCTCCACCACACCGTTGTCCCCACCTGTCACCAGGGTCTGTCCGTCACTGCTCAGCAGGATGGCCTACACCCCACAGGAAAACATCAGAACACAAGCAAACTGAACAGTATGTTGAGTTGAAACATGTACTGGCCAAAGTAGGTCAGTGTAGCTGTGTGTAGGTTAGTGCAGGTCTGTGTTAGTGTAGGTTGGTGTTGGTTTGTGTAGGTTAGTGTTGGTTAATGTAGGTCTGTGTTGCCTTGTAGTCTTTATAGGTTTGTGGTCTGTTTAGGTTTGTTTTGGTTAGTGTAGGTCTAGGTAGATGTTTGTATCTGACCCTGATAGAGTCGTTGACCTCCATCTGGGCCAGCAGTTTCCCGTTGATGCTGAAGTTGCAGAAGCGTCCTCTCTCATAGCAGATGACGCAGTGGCCCTCGCTGGACACAGAAATGAGGCGAGGACACAAGCAGGACTCTGGGCCATCTAAGGCTCGTAGCAGGTCCCCTGTGATGGTGTGGACCAGACACGGACCCTCTGCCCATACAACACACACTTGAGTTCATGTCATATCTCTAAACACACTCACTGAATCTAAGGCTATAGCATTATAAATATATATTTTGAGAACATCACATAGCATTCCTCTCTGGATTATCGAGGCATGTATATAACGTTTATTGACATCACTGACCTTTCGCTCCACTGATGACCAGGCCCAGTTCAGCACATACTGACACACACACCACCTGGTGGTCATGGCCTGTTAGCACAGCGCGCGGTGCCGGGTAGTCACCTGCAACACAAGGCACATTAATATGTCACCGACGGTGACATATTAAAGTATTTCACTGGTTTCAACTCATTGACAGACACATGGGAGACATCTTCTGATCTGGATATCTATGTTTCAAACGACCACACAGGCTTTACTGAGAGGCAAGAAGCACACACAATGTGACACACATCTGCTGGCGGTGAGGGTTCTAATGATTGTCATGTAAATGTCGGGCTCTCCAGCCATGGCAGGAGAGTGTCACATGATTGATGATGGGTGGGGGGAGAGGTTAGTGAGGGGGGGGGGCTTCCCGGCCCCTGGAGCACACCCCAGACGTAGACACACCAGCTGACAAACACCAAGACAACAGAGCCGTCTGTTTGGGTGGGGTGCGTGTCACTCACACCTTTAGGAAACCTCGTATCAAGCGGCCTGCAGTTTATAAAGTAGGTAGAGACGATAACATTGATTGTGCTAAAGTAAATAACTGGCCCATACCAAGCAGAGAGGAATGAATTAACCATTCAAGTTAATGAACTTAATCCGTGGGATCTATGACACAGACACAGGAGCAAGAGGATCAATGCAATACTGAAGGGCTGAGCACAGAAGCATAGAGATGTTTCCAGAACTTGGGAAAAGGGACTATCGATTTATTTCAATGTTCCCTGACTTCTGCTGTGTCCACTTTGGTAATCAGTGGATGAAGTATGTTCTAGTGTGGACAGGTGCCACCCACACCCGTGTGGAGTTTGACTCCCTATCTGGTTCACGTGCAGGCTGAAGGGGGCTGGTCCAGTCAGTGACCTAGTGCATGATGGATGCAGGTGGGTCTCTCAGAGACCCAGACCTGAGCAGGCCTGTCAGTCCCAGCACCACTGCGGAGATGTCTGGACAGGACGTGTCAGCGGAGGCCTCCAGGGGAACCAGGGGCTAGTGTAGCTCACCTACCGACAAAAGATTCAATCAGGCTGCACTGAGGCCCCCACATTCACCCCCAGCCCCTGGGACTCACAGGAGCCAGCTGACAAAATTACCCGGTTTAAAACACCGGTGAGCTGGCCTGGTCCTGAAGGACAGGGGCACAATTGAGCTGGAAGTTTTTTTAATTCTCAGGCATTTGGGACACATGCACGCTTTTGGGGGTGCGGGTGAAATCAATTTCTTGTGCGGGTCACGTCTGTGAGCTGCAGGGCAGACAGCCAGAGGCCTGCTGCATATTCACACAACCTTCAGTCGTCATTGTGGAAGCTGTAATAAGCACAAAACCACCAGAGGGACTAACCTAAAAGACCCTGTAAGGATTTTACGACTGAGGATGAGCATTGAAATAGGCTTCAGGGTTATCTGTTTCAAGAGGTTGATTAGGTTGAATGCATTCACAGCTTGGCTTATGCAGTGGTCGTACTATGAGAGAATTTCTTCTCCTCTCTAAGGTCGGTTGCTCATCTACAGTGCTCTGCCGGGTGATTCTTCCTCTGTCCATCCCCAACCCTCATTCAAACTCACTCCAGCCTTTGGCTTTAGAAGCCCCTTAGTGAATTTTTTCTCATTTAAAGGTAACAGAACATTCATGTAGACTATGTTTCTGTTGATTTAATGGGCTGATCTTCACAGTGTAGATCCTCCCTGCGGTTTGTGGAAAGTGTGTTGGAAACACTATCAGGGTGCATGTCACAGAAAGTGTTTTTCTTCTGCAGTACCACAAGCACTTCTGCCCCCTGCTAATTGGAGGCAACCAAGCTGAAATTCTTAATTAACTGACTGAGCCTCAATACAGTTAATTATAAAATACTCACACCCAGTGTCACTAAATCAGTGGAAACACTCAAGCATCCAACACATGCCCCCCCCCCCCTAAAATGGCATGGCTGTGTAACAAGAAATCTTTTCAACAACATATTTTCTTTCTTTTTCCCTTTTTTTTAGCTCACATGAAGCCTCCATTAACTCTGATTGCTGCTCTACACACCCTGATGAATACTTTTGAAGACAGATAATTAGTAAGAATGAGGGCCTAAATGAGAGGAGCAAAAAAATATCACACACTGGCGTTAGCTATGTAGAATGAAAAGACTTTTGAAGTCCTCCACTTGAAAGAAAGACTTAATAGGTCAGTATTATGTCTTGCTTGGTCACGCATGCAGGGGTGTGTGTGTGTGCCTGTACGTGTGTGTGTGCTGTACTGTCACTCACTGTTGTTGGGGTTGTCTCCTATGATGTGGTGCCGGCCGCTCCAGTACCAGAGCAGCAGCGTGGCGTCTCTGGAGCCCGACACAATGTAGCAGTCTCCCCCGATGTAGGACTCGGACCGGGCCAGGCACGTCACCACGTCCCAGTGCCCAAACACTATCTGGGTCAGCTTGCCTGTGGGGTCATTCGAGAGAGGCAGAAACACACCGATATGTCTCCAGACCACTGCTGATTACCTTCAACTAAAATCTAAATAAGCACATTTCTGGTCTAGGCTACACATCTTAGACAATTAGATGATGTGGTGTGAGGGTGCTGTAGAACAGGCTGCTGTAAATGTGCTGTAACATACCAGTGTCAGTGGAATACACTCTGAAGCTCTTGTCCCAAAAGCCACAGACTAGGACGTAGCGGTTGTCGGCAGTAACCACGAAGCAGTGTGTGTTGATCTGGATGCTCTGATCGACCAGGTCGGTGATCTGGCGCTTGTTTGTCCCAGAGTTGCTGGCTGTACACAGCATAGTCATCAACCTACTAATTGTATCTAATTCTCAATGTTAGTCTGGCTGTCCATTTAGACTACTATTAAGAGTACACTTCCACATCATGACTCCATCAGTTGTGTAAGTCGTGCTATAGGCTAGCTTCGACTGATCCGTCTGTACTCACCAATCAGAGGGTCCATCTCGATTGGCAGGTGATGAGCCTGCTCTAAGGAGTATCCTGGTGCTCCTCTTAGACCTGAACACACACAAACATAATGAGATGTCAATGACACACACACACACACACACCTGGAGCACACACAGTGCAGACACCC